>NW_024094694.1:0-10005 GCF_014356525.2 Nilaparvata lugens
TCTTGCTTTACGTATCACCTTCCTTATTTACTGAGGATAAAGAGAGTGGGCAAATAGAAATTCACAGCGCTCGTGTATATATCAAAGTAATTATGGTAAACTGATCAGTCTGGACGCCTCTGAAAACTAGGTGACAGAATCCAAGGCAGGGCAGTGGACTGTGAATGATAGTTGGTATACAATCCTACAAATAAATCTTTGAATTCTGTGGCATAAAATACTGATAGCTTGAAGTTTGTAAGTACGCCAATAAAAGACTAATGATCAACAAGATAAGATTTAATAATAACAATAAGATATAATAGGCAGATGGCCACATACAAAAACAATTGTGTCAAATATCTTGGGATCAATAAAATATAATAGGCAGATGGCCACATACAAAAACAATTGTGTCAAATTTCTTGGATCAATAAAATAATAATAGGCAGATGGCCACATACAAAAACAATTGTGTCAAATATTTTGGGATCAATAAAATAATAATAGGCGATGGCCACATACAAAAACAATTGTAAGTAGAATAAGTTAACTAGCTTGGGAAAATTTACAACAGTGAAAAAACTTAGAGAATACTAAATTTAAATGAAATTAGGTCAATGACATTAATGACCATTGAAGCCTGACAATAACGAAAAGATAGTATTAATGATACCTGAAATGAATATAAATGAGTGCTATAGTGGACGTTATTGCTGTCAGGTTCATATAATGAAATTAGGGAATAATAATATTATTATTATTAATAAAATATGACAATGATCTCAGATAGTGTTCAACAGCAATAAGTACATTGAAATATGCGGCATAGGCCTTCATAATAGAATGTCATAGAGATATCGACAAAACAATTAATAGGCGTCACTGGCCTTAAAATATCACTTAAGAGCTAAGGTCTAATAAAACAATGTGAATAGTCCAGTTGAATATAGGCGAATTGGGCCTTCAATGAATGAGTGTCAAGATGGACATCAATTAGAACCTATTCATAGGCGCACAGTGGCCACATAAAATCACTTGTAAGCCAAGGTAGCTGTCAAATCCATAGAATTAATAGTTGCTACTATTGAATACATTATATAGTCGTCAGTGGCCTCAGAAAATCACTTGTAAAGCCAAGGTAGCTGTCAAATCCTAAATTAATAGTTGCTACTATTGAATACAATTATATAGGCGTCAGTGGCCTCAGAAAATCACTTAAAGCCAAGGTAGCTGTCAAATCCAATGAATTAATAGGCGTCGGTGGCCTTAGTGAATTGATGTCAAGATAGACATTATAAATAAATAAGTAGGCATCGGTGGCCTCAGTGAATTGAAGTCAAGATAGACATTAATCAAACAATTAGTAGGCGTCGGTGGCCTCAGTGAATTGAATGTCAAGATGACATTAATCAAACAATTAGTAGCGTCAGTGGCCTCATGAATTTGGATGTCCAGATAGCATTAATAAAATCAATAAGTAGGTGTCAGTGGCCTCAGTGAATTGAATGTCAAGATAGACATTAATAAAACAATTATGATACATACATAAATGAAAATTTAATAGAACAATTTACATAACCTGAATGAAATTTTGAAGAGGAGATGCAGCCAGGCAGACAGGCAATGACTCCGCAATACCCACAGGAACAGGACATCAGCAAGCGATGATGTGATCTGGCCATGCGATGACAAGCATGGAAACGTCTACTACAGCAGGTGAATCCCCCAGTGGAAATGTAGGCAGGAGCAAGTAGAATTCCAACCGAATAATCCGATCTCCAAGTTGTGGAATTTTTGGATTGCTTTCCAAACGGTAGAGATGATGAACTTGAAAGTTTGAGTTTCACGAGGTGAAGCCAATTGTAGAAGAATGGCAATTGAAGCCTACACAAGGTTGTAATTTTTGACAAAGTTTATCAGAGCAATATGCGAAGCAATCGATGAATGATTTAATCACAATTGAAGAATAGAATAAATGAATTAATTTGTAGAATAATTCACACTTTAAAAATGTTCTGTAGATCAATAAATAGCGCTGAACGCTCCCACGAGGTTGCAATTTTTGACAAAGTTTATCAAAGGTTAACAGAGTAAATGAGTGAAGAAATCGATGAATAATTGAATCACACTTGAGAATAGAACAAACGAATTAATTTGAAGAATAATTCACACTTTGAAAACGTTCTGTAGGTCCGATGAATTCAGATGAAAAGTTTAGACCGGGCGCAGGAAGCACACCCGACGACCTCATGAAAGACAACAGCAAAAGCAAAAGGCGCTAGCAACAAAAAGGGAAGGCGGAAATGACAGCCACGAACAACACGTTTACAAACGTAGGTTGAAAAAAGTAGCAAATAACTAGAAAGTAAGATGCCTAAAGACAAGATTAAATTCCAAAAAATCGAATAGTATAAATATTAAAATTGCAACGGCAAATAATCCAACGAAAAAGTATGAATAGAAGTATAGAAAACCAATTTGACCAGAGCAGTGGGGCAAGGAACCTGACTGTGACGTCACTGGTCAGCGCAGTTGCACAAAATGACAACATGATGTCTATGTAGTAGCGGAACGAGTAACAAGTGGAACCGTTCCAATAAATGCTTTGTCAGATTTTACATAAACTGGGCCCCTTGTGTCATACGGGGGTATGGCACAATAAGAAAAAGTAAGAAATATGTAAAATCTGGCAAGGCAATTGGAAGTTGAAAATGGGCCCCATGTGAGAACCAGGGGAAAAAACAATGAAACCTGAAAATACAACATGAAACATAAGAGCAAGGGGATTAACTAGAATCTCATCAATGGGAAGAGGTGCTAAACTCGAAATAGCTCTCTTAAAAGTGCCAAAGGGAGTGAGAACAGTGACAACTCGAACCTTGTCGTCCTTACCGGTATGAACTTCAGTAATGCGCACCAGCTTCCAAGTGGACTGCGCGGAACCAGGATCCTTCAAGATGACAACCGTGCCGACCTTCAAATTTTCATAATTGTTTAACCATTTGCCTTTTTTCTGAAGAGTGGTTAAATATTCACGAGACCACCTATCCCAAAGCTCCTGGATAGAAACAGCAAGTTGATACCAACGTGAACGATGATCAATGTGTTTGGTGTTAGGCGGCAAGAAGGGTAATGACGTAAGTGGATGTCCAATCAAAAAATGACCTGGAGACAAGTAGGCAAGATCATGTGGATCTTCCGACAAGGGAACAAGAGGGCGCGAATTCAAGATGGCTTCGACCTGAGCAGCAGCAAGAGTACAGGTTTCTTCAAAGTTAAATACCTTGTTGAATGTGACTACACGGAATATGCGTTTGAAGTTTTTTACCACATTCTCCCAGGTCCACCGAAGTGCGGAGCCCGAGGGGGAATGAAGTGCCATTGGATGTTGAGTACAGACATAGTGTCATGAATATCTGATTTGAGACGATCAGAGGACAAAAATTCGTAGAGCTCACGTAGCTCATTGTTGGCACCAACGAAAGTTGTGGCGTTGTCCGAAAAAATGAAATGCGGAATGCCACAACAAGCAGAAAACCGAATCAGAGCGGCAATAAATGCCTTGGAAGTAAGTTCCGAGACAGTTTCAATATGAACGGCACGAGTTACCATACACACAAACAGCGACAAGTATGCCTTAGAAAAAGTACGAGATTTGGGGCCGCCTACACGGATGGAAATAGGACCGGCGTAATCCAAACCACAATTATAAAGGGAAAATAGCCTGAACGCGGGCGCTGGTACACTACCCATGATTTCTCAGAGCGAAGAGCCGAAAAGCGAAAACACAATATGCAATGCCGCAATACACTTTTGATGGTGCGACGGGTGGAGGGAAACCAAAATCGTTGTCTTACATGGCCATGGTGGCCTGCACCCCAGCATGACTTAGACGACGATGGTGAGCAACAATCAATGCACGAGTGAATTTGTGATTGTAGGCAACAATATTGATGTTTGTAATCAAAGGAAGCATTTGCATTTTGCAAACGTCCACCAACTCTGAGCAGAGAATCTGAATGATGAATGGTGACAAGGCTTTAATAGAACTATTAGGCAATAGCTCCTGATTTTGACGCAATGCTTCAAGTTCGGCAGAGAAAGCTTCTTCTTGAATAGATTTGGAGATACAATTTTCAGCTTCTGAAATTTCAGAGATAGTTAATTGACCAAAGCGCGGAGTGACTGAATTTTGTTTTTTACAATTATGAATGAACCATAGAACATATGCTGTTGTACGAACGATTTTGTGATAGGTGGGGCAACCATTGATTATACCTGAAATAACATCATTACGAGACGAAGTAGTAGCTAATACCTGAACTGATTGAGAAATAGCAACATTGCTAGAGAAAGAATCCCAAGAACTATTCGGCATAGATAGCCATGAAGGACCTTTCCACCACGGATGACTAGCGGCCAGCTGATTGGGTGTACAACCTCGAGATATCAAATCAGCAGGATTGTTACTAGTACAAACATGATTCCAATGAAAGTTAAACGTTGAATTCTGAATTTCAGAAATGCGTACAGCTACAAAAATATTAGAACGATCAGGAGGGGCTCTTAACCAGTCACAGACTGTTTTCGAGTCAGTCCACAAATACACATTAGAAAAAGTAAGATTTGAAGCCTTTAAAACCTTCTTCACAAGACGTGAAAGTAGCAGAGCTGCCTGTAGTTCTAATCTGGGAACAGAGAGAACTGGGTCAAAGAGGCAATGCGGGACTTGGAAGTGAGCAACCTAGTTTGACTGCTACCGAGAGAGGTGCTTCTGACGTAAATACAGGCGCCGTAAGCAGTGAGACTAGCATCGGCGAAGCCATGCAATTCAAGCGAGGCATCAGAGTCCTTTGATAAACACACAACGCGGAAGTGAATGTTAACAATGTTCGGCAATTCATGCAGAATTTTCAACCAAGTTTCCAACAGATCTTGTGGAATTTTTGATCCCAATCAATCTTAATAACCAGAGTTTTTGAAAGAGTGTTTTGGTAAAAATGACCACAGGAGAAATCAAACCTAATGGATCGAATATGCTTGAAATGCAAGAGAGAAGCTCTCTTTTAGTGAAAGATGTTTTATGCAATACATCAGCAACATTAGAGAAATAGTCAAGACGTCTAGAGTGGAGTTCCAAATGAGGCCTAGTGCCTTGACCACACTATCATTGAAATTAGAAAACGGTTTGGAAGTGTTTGCTTCAAGCAGATCAGAAGGGATAGTAGCAAGAACTTCAGGCGAGTTGGACAACCATTTCCTAAGCTCGAAACCACCCTGAGCCAATGTGCTGACAATTGTTGAACTAAATGTTTAGCTTCTGTACCGAAGAAGAACCAGAAATAAGGTCATCAACGTAAAAGTGATTTTTAATGACATTAGCTACAGCAGAGTTGGGTGCCGTATCAAGATCGGCCAAATGATGAAGCGTATGAGTAGCTAAGAAAGCTGCCGGCGAAGTGCTGTAACTTACAGTATTCAAGGTGAATTCTTGAATGGGGTAGAGTAGCATCAGATCTCCAAAATATTCTCTGAAGGTTACGGTCAGAGGGAGGACTAAGATTTGACGGTACATTTTAGTAATGTCTGCAATGAAGGCTATTGATATGTGCGAAAGCGCAGAACTATATCGAACAGTTCAGGCTGAACTGTGTGACCACATACAATACTTCATTAAGCGATGTTCCAGTGGTAGACTTAGCAGAAGCGTCAAATACTACACGTAATTTTGTAGTGGTGAATCAGGTTTAAAAACCGGGTGATGAGGAATGAAGTAGCATTTTTCATTATCCGGTGCTGGAGGCACTGGTGACATGTGATTCAACTGTTGATATTCTTCCATGAAAGCTGTGTATTGAGTTTTTACTCAACATTTGATGATAACCGTTTTTCTAATGAATGAAATCGGTTCAATGCTTGAAATGGAATGACCCAATGAGGAAATTATCCTTTTGGGAAGAGTGACCATAAACCGTCCGTCTTCAAGATGCGTGGTAGTGGTGTGTAGTGCTTCTCAAGTTTCAAAACCTCAGGTGAGGGAGGAAGTAGAGGAGAGATTTCTTCCAGCTTCCAAAATTCCTCTAACTGATGAGAGACATCATTTGAAGTTAGAAAATTCAACATGACCTTACGGGGAGTGGCCACAGGCGAAGCAGGGAGGCACGAACGAGGTGCTGCAATAGGACGAATGGTTTTACAAGAACCAAATATGACCCAACCTAGACTGGTTTTCTGAAGGATGGGAGCGTTTGAGCTAGATACAATTTACCAGGTTGAAGAACAGATGCAATATGCCAGCACCAAGTAAAAGATCTACAGGCTTAGGCTGATCAAACAATGGATCCGCTAATTTGAGTTCAACAGGAATTGAAATTTTGGAAAGATCAATGTTCACACTAGGACATTAGATGATATGCTATCAACTACAATACAATTTTCTTCGAACGACCACGAACGATCAGCAGAAGACAAGCAAACTGAATGAGAAACTAGATGATTTGGTCTTATTCTCACCTACACTATGAATCAAAGTGTCAGAATACAAGTAACAAGTGACAATTTTCAGCCAACCTAGTTGACATCAAATTACAATCAGAGCAAGAATCTAAAAGCGCGGTTGCTTTAATAAATTCCCCACTAGAAGTTTGAACCAAAACCTCGGCAGTAGGTAACAAGGCGACAGCTGATTGCTGTTGCAAACACAGAGACGAAGTGGAGCTCATTGTGACATGAGAGTTCTTCTGAGGCTGTTCTGCATGAGAAACAGCTTGCTTAGTTGTTTCCGCATTCTGAACCATGACGGAATTCAAAACAGCATTCTTACCCTTGGAGGGAGCAAAAGATTGAGAATGAATAACATTTGAAGTTACCTTATCCTTAGAAGTAGGCTGAGTGTCCCGTGATTGAGGATACGACCTGTGAAGAACAGTGTGGTGACTCTTGCCACAAAGTGTCCGAACAAACATGATTGGGTGCGAAAGGCTTGAGGCAATTATAACATAACCTTTGTCACGGACAGCATTCCAACGATCAGTAACCTGTAACTTCAATAATTCATTACAACGATTTGGAAAATGACCAACAGAATACAAAACTACAAGGTGACATAGAAGAGGTAGTAACCTGCATCCTAGCTTGAACATTCGATTGATTTTGATTGAACTTCGGCTTGCTATGAGCACCAACCGAGTTGGATGTACTTTGCTGTACATTTCCTTGATGATGGTTAGCTGAGCTTGAAGCAACAGCTTCCATGATTTTGCATTGTGATTCCAAAAAATTCCAAAATTTATCAATGGTGGGAATGTCGGGTATACCAACACTCTTTTCCCATTCTCGAACAGTAGCAGTATCCAACTGCAACAACATTTTGTGCATGTACAATAAGTCCTTGATTTGGACTCCAAGTTGAAGCGCTTCGAGCGCGGTGATGTGGGACTTGCAAAAGTCAATGAATGCCCGTAATGATTGCGGACAGTTACGCTTTATGGTAGGCGGAGATTCAATTGCCGTGACGTGCCTGGCAGCAATTAATCTCTTATTGTCATACCTCTCCTTAAGAGGTTCCATGCAAGCTGAAAACCATTTTCGTCAGCTTCAATGTGTTCCACTCTAGCAAGAGCTTCACCACTGAGTGATTGACGAAGATAGAAAAATTTCAATGAATCATTAATATTATCTTGATTACAATAATATTAGTAAAAGCACTTGAGAATGCTTGCCATTTTGAAAGCTCCCCATTGAAGCGTGGAAGCGGAATCTGAGGCAACTGAAAATTTGCCAAAGGTGCGTTTTGAGATGTTGGCCGCTGGGAAGCACCAGCAGTGGCCTCATTGATGCATTGCCTGCTTTCAAAAGCAGTTAATGCAGCGTTTGCCTTAGAGGTAATGGAGATAAACTTATTAAGTATCTCAAAATGAGTTGAAATATCTTGTGTTTGCAACTCTGCATTCCATAGTTGTTCATGGATCTTATCATACTTAATTCTAAGTGAACCTAGTTCGTTTTTGACAGTCAATAGTTGATAATAAGTGGCTTCAGTGTCCACAACATAATCGTTATAGCTGGTTATGAACCAATCTATTTCCTGGTGTAAATTGTCTCTTGCATTGAAAAGAGCAGAAGGCTCAGGAAGTGAATCTTCCTCATGATCAGACATGCTTAAAAACTAACAGAAAAACCTGAGTGAATGAAACGATGCTGCACTGTAGCAATGTGATTGCTGCGCCAATAAGCAACTTTGGGCGCTGGTCCAGTACGCAGAGAGGCACGCCTGTGCGTTTGAGGCAAGTTGTATCAAGCTCGCTGTGCGGCAAGTCAAGTAGCGAGCTCGCAAGGCGGTGTAGTTTGCCGTGTGTTGTTTTCTCAATGCGCAATAGCCGTCTGTGACCAGTTCAGTGCGGTTCAGTCTCTCAGGGTACAAGATAGTAGAGATTGGAAGTGCGGATCACTTTACGATTCGGGTCAGCGTTCACGTTCACTGCCGCGACCCGTCAAAAGACCTGTTCGAGTTGAAAAGTTAATTTTTCCATAGCTTTCCTATAAACAAGCAAAAACAAAAAAAAAAAAGTTCAAGATGTGTGAAGACAGTAAAAACAGGGGTTTACCCAGTTGAGAAGGGTCAATGAACGGGTTTTTGAATCAATGTGATCCGGATACTCGTTCACCTATGACCCATTCAATTGATGGGTCAGGACTGACGACACTCTCTACAAGATAGTGATAGCTGGGCATACACGTCGCCAGCGTGCTTTGAGTTGCAGCCAGTACTGAAAATTTGAAACAAGTGTTGAAGCTTATATTAAACAATATAAAATACAAAGGTACAATGAAATGAAATATACTCTAGAATGGGACAATCATTGGCGTCAAGTAGACATTAGGCACACGGTACTGACCCAAGGTTCAATGGCCAAGAAAGGGTAATAAGATTAACAATTATCTAGGTAAATGGGTAAAGATGAGCGCAGGAGGACAATTTTTATGACAGAATCCAAGGCAGGGCAGTGGACTGTGAATGTAGTTGGTATAAATACCTACAAATAGGTGACTTTCATGTTATCATTGACTGATAGTTTATTTATACCAAAAATTATTCTTTAGGAGATTTCATTTATAGGACTCATAGTAAAGACCGTCTGAACTGGTGGTGAGGATAGGCTTGTCTTTTCTCATAATACAGCTTTTTCTGTCACAGTCCGGGCGGTTTAAAAAGAGTTGAAGTATTAGTGAAGACAAGTTTGAATTGATTCATTAGTTCAGATAGTTTGATCTTTGATCTTAATGTAAAGTCGCGTAAACTATCAGTTGATTCCACATGAGTGGCATCTCGAAAGGTAGGTGATTCTTACATATTTGGTGGAGGCTTCTCATCGACGTTACACTATTAAAACGGGGTCCACCTAATAAGATACTATAGGCATATAGGTAGGCTATATCAGTATCAATATGTTGGCTTTTGTTGGCTCTGAAATAAATATGTGCTCTGAAATAAATTATGTTGGCTCTGAAATATAACAACATTTACTATTATCATCAGTTGGTGTTTCTAAATACCTAGGTATAACCTCAATAGAAATCTTCTTTCAAAGCCCAGTAATCAAAAATATCAGGAAAATTGATACCAGAAAAATATAATTCAAAAGCTTTGCGGAACAAGCTCTACAAGTTCAACTCTACGCTCAACTGCTCAATTTAAGTATTAATAATCTCAAAAGTATATAATTATGAAATAAAAATTACAATAATTCTCACAATTTCATCTTACTATTCATACTTTACTTGCATCATACTTTTCTATTTAGTATTTTAATACATTCTGCATTACTGTCACTGTTTTTATCTCATTTTCCCATCGAAGGTTGTATTGTACCTTCAAGATTCAAGTTGAATCCAAAGTCAAGCGTGTTCAACATCTACTTGAAGCAACAAAACTGGAATAAGGTAGCTGAATATTTAACAAATGAATGCATCTAAATAATGTATTCGCTTCCTTTCACCTTCTACTCTATCTCCGTCGCTCCA
>NW_024094695.1:0-9066 GCF_014356525.2 Nilaparvata lugens
TATCATTGACTGATAGTTTATTTATACCAAAAATTATTCTTTAGGAGATTTCATTTATAGGACTCATAGTAAAGACCGTCTGAACTGGTGGTGAGGATAGGCTTGTCTTTTCTCATAATACAGCTTTTTCTGTCACAGTCCGGGCGGTTTAAAAAGAGTTGAAGTATTAGTGAAGACAAGTTTGAATTGATTCATTAGTTCAGATAGTTTGATCTTTGATCTTAATGTAAAGTCGCGTAAACTATCAGTTGATTCCACATGAGTGGCATCTCGAAAGGTAGGTGATTCTTACATATTTGGTGGAGGCTTCTCATCGACGTTACACTATTAAAACGGGGTCCACCTAATAAGATACTATAGGCATATAGGTAGGCTATATCAGTATCAATATGTTGGCTTTTGTTGGCTCTGAAATAAATATGTGCTCTGAAATAAATTATGTTGGCTCTGAAATATAACAACATTTACTATTATCATCAGTTGGTGTTTCTAAATACCTAGGTATAACCTCAATAGAAATCTTCTTTCAAAGCCCAGTAATCAAAAATATCAGGAAAATTGATACCAGAAAAATATAATTCAAAAGCTTTGCGGAACAAGCTCTACAAGTTCAACTCTACGCTCAACTGCTCAATTTAAGTATTAATAATCTCAAAAGTATATAATTATGAAATAAAAATTACAATAATTCTCACAATTTCATCTTACTATTCATACTTTACTTGCATCATACTTTTCTATTTAGTATTTTAATACATTCTGCATTACTGTCACTGTTTTTATCTCATTTTCCCATCGAAGGTTGTATTGTACCTTCAAGATTCAAGTTGAATCCAAAGTCAAGCGTGTTCAACATCTACTTGAAGCAACAAAACTGGAATAAGGTAGCTGAATATTTAACAAATGAATGCATCTAAATAATGTATTCGCTTCCTTTCACCTTCTACTCTATCTCCGTCGCTCCAGTATAATAATAAATAAATTATTTCCTTTAAAAAATGCACAAACATTGAAACATAAAAAGTACAAAATATCTAGAATATAATACAATGAGTCTATAAAAAATATGGTTTTAATTCTATTGGAAATTAAACTACTCAAACTATGGGAAAAACCATGTACTAGAGTAGGTGGTTAGTAGTAGTAGGTTAATAGATTGTGGGTGGGGGTGCAAACTGCAAATAGGTGGGTAAGTGAGCTCACATATTGTTTGAGATTATGTTCTATATGATGTTTCCAGTTGAAATAATCCAGTTCTAAGCAGCAGGAGTTTTGAATCTTCCTGGGTTTCTATTGACTTGATTTGTGCAGGAAGTAGATTGTGGAGTTTTGGTGCCAGGGGTGAAGTGTCGTTGATATATTGCCTTCCTAGCCACGTTCCTAATAAGGTTTCTGTTTGTGTTATGACGTGGTTCTATGTTGAAAGCTTTCCGGTTTTTGTGTAGTCTGCAAATTATTTCCAAGGAGTAGAGCTGTCTTTGTCCATCACAAAAATCATTGTAGAGCTGGTCTGACATACATGTAGTATGTTCAAATATAACATCTAGTATGTTCTAACATACAGATTTGAATACATAAATTATTTTCAACACAGTCAGCTAGATCCTCTTTTCGTTTAGAAATGTTTAAATAATGAATGTATCTAGATATCTCAGTTTCCTTCTACTATAGATAAAAGGTAGCATAAAAATATATTCATGGTATAGGGCGATGAAGTTCCAGATTTCGCTGTTAACTCAAGCCGATAGTAGTTACTTTTGTGAAGCTATGTGACGCTGGTAGTCTCTCATAATGTGCCGTTCTTACACTCTCACTTCAACAAAACAGTAATAATAGACAGTTATCGGCTTGAAATTTGTAGCATAAACAATCCATACCATTGGATAAATCAAATCAAATTGGTTTTTATTATCCATGATAACAGGGTACAAAAATTCAAATCATACAAAAACGTTACATCTTCTGCAAACAGATAATCATAAATAAAACTTACAGTTGAAATTAAAGTTAATCGTAATAACTAAATCTAACTGCAATATATCGTAGTTACAGAAAATACTACTTTTTTTTTTTATAAGATATAATATCGGGGCACCGAGCTTCGCTCGTTATTTTCATTTATTAATAAACAGCAACACAATTCTCTAAAATGATCGTGTTTATATTTCACACTGGCTATAATCATCTTATGAATCACAGGGATGCGATATTTTTGATTTTTCACATACCTACTTTTTTACTATCCACAGCTGTTTCAGCCAGGATAAATTATCCTTTTAATGTCGTTCAGTGAGTTTCCCAAGGATGAGACCTAGAGCAATCGAATCTTTATATCATAACCTACTAAGTTCCGAATTTCGTGAGAATCGTTAGAGCCGTTTTCGAGATCCGTTAAACATAAATAACATATATAATATAGCCAGATATATAAATATACAGAAATTGCTCGCTTATAATAGGATTTCTTATGCTCTCTTTTCCCTTTGCTTCTACCCGACCTTCGCCGCTCCAGTATATTCTAACACATTTGAATATAATATGGATTGGATTACTTTCAAACACCTTTATCTGCTACACTCTACCTAATCGCTCAACTATTTTTTAACCCATAAAAACGTTCCACCTACCTTTCAGGCTTATCCATTGGTCTTTCGTCATACGATGCGATGAATTGAAGAGCATTTTTTGAAATAAAAATTGGTCATTCAGAGTGGGTGCACTGAGCGTCATTGTCAACACTGTATCTACTCTTTGGATGGTCTCATTCGGGGAGAGAATAGACTGTGACGTCACACCAGCATTTGACTTCGGCACAACGTGATTGACGACGTTCAAAAAGTAACCGGCGTCTAGTTTTATCTGGAAATCATATAAAACATATATCATGTTTTGAAATAAAATTAAAGAAAATATTGATGAAATTAATAAAAATTCGGGAATGAAATATCGAAGGCTAAGTCTGTTTTTTCGTCTCCCATCATTCTATGATTATGTGAGTATGTCATTGATGAATAAATAAATAAATAATGAGTATTATTAAACGAACATCCAAATTAAATGCTGTAATTCACCCCAAAGAGACTTCTGCTACTGCAAATATTGACAACAGGGTAACAGCTAGATGGAAATTCGATGAGCGCTACTATTCAAAAATTATTTGTCAGCCCAGGAATCGAACCCAGTACCTCCTAATTGCCGGTCAGGAATGCTTACCCTTACACGAAACTGACAATCTCTTGATGACAAATAATTTTGAATAGTAGCGTTCATCGAACTCCATCTATCTGTTCCCTGTTGTCAATATTTGCAGTAGCAGAAGTCTCGGGGTGAATTATAGCATTTAATTTGGATTTTCGTTTTAATAATACTCATTAATCATAAGCATTTGAATAATTGCAATATCTCAGTATTTCCATCTGTAAATAAATAATTTATGTTTAAAACTATGTTTATTGGAGTTTTCTAACATTGTTCAATTTTTAGGTTTGACTGATTGAATAAAATACAGATACCATCACCATCAATAGTTGAATTAACCAGTAACAATAAATAATTAATATTTATATTCATTATTGGTAGGAGCATTATTAGTAAATGTCGGGGCACCGAGCTTCGCTCGTTATTTTTATTTATTGATAAACAGAACACAATTCTCTAAAATGATCGTGTTCATATTATTCACAGCTGCTATGTCATCTTATGAATTTCGTGGATGTGATATTTGATTTTTCACATACTCACTCGCTCACTCCCTTTTTTACTATCCACAGCTGTTTCTACCAAGGATAATTATCCTTTTAATGTCGTTCAGCGAGTTTTCCCAAGGATGAGACCTAGTGCAATCGAATCTTTATATCATAAACCTACTATCATATGTTCCAAATTTCGTGAAAATCATTAGAGCCGTTTTCGAGATCCGTGAAATAAATAACCAGATATAAATACAGAAATTGCTCGCTTAATATAATAGGATAGCGAAATAACCACAGAGATAGCTCTTAAGATTGGCCACTAACGACAGGACAAGAGTGTGTTGAACATGTGTGTCGAACATGTGTGTCGAACATGTGTGTAAACATAATTCGACAATTTCCATCCATGTGATGTTCTCAAATCTTGGGGGCTTCGAAGTTCATATACACATGGGATTCCAAAAGACCCTCAGAAAAAATCACATGGGGGCAAATCAGGAGATCGAGTCGGCCATTGCAATCGCCTCTAATTGAGATAAGGCATTCTGTGAGGTATTCCTTCAAAATAGCAATTTGTGAATTATTTCCATCTTGTATGGATGCAAATGAAGTTCTTCGAGAAGAATCCTCCTCACAGAACGATCAGAAAGTCCAAGGGCTGACGCATGTTTGCGTGCTGAACCCCTTGGAATTGCAAAATTGAAGCTCTCACTGTTCCGATGTTTTCACGTGATCTGATGGCTGTGGAACTTTAGATCTTCGTTTTTTCTACTACCTATTTCTCTAAACGTAGTAACCCACGAAAAGAAGTGATTTCTGGTCTGGAACACGGGCCAATGGGGCTAAATTAAACCGATTCCGAAATGCGCGCTGTGCTGCAACAACTGAACAGCCACTGGGAAAGTAGGCTCCGCGGCGAGCACAAGCTACGCGCTGTTCCAATGCATTAATGACGACTGACCTGTGCAAGAACAAAACTTTAAAACCACGCCTCTCGAATGTGACTACTATAGTGAGGTCCACATTATAATGGCAGTGGAGAAAGATAGGAAAACAACGTTGCCAATCTTCTGTCTTATCAATGCCTTCTATAGACTGTAACTGATAAGGTTTATTGATGTAATATTAACTGTTCATTCTCGTTTAAAATAATCAATTATTTCTATCAAGCAAGAAATTATAATTTCAATAATTTCATAATGAATTTCACAATCAAAATTGAATATTTTGTCAATTTATTATATTTCTACATTGTTAAAGACGATCTGCTGGCAATAGAGCAAGCAACAAAGAGAGAGCGCTATCCGTTTTGTTGAATGATAGACTAGGATGGCAATACTATTGGTAATCAAACACTGCCATTAAAACGTGGACCTCAATATAGCACTCTGCTATCTCATCACTAACTGAATAGTGCACATTTCAAAAAAAGGAAATAATGATGAAGCCACACTCTGTAAGCCATTCTCTCCTTCGGTGTATTATAGATTACAAAGGCAACTCTCCACCTGATGGGAAACCTATCAGGAAAACTCGTTCGATCTCACCTTGCCAAGAGGAAAAAGAAGCCAGGGTTGCCCAGCTTCTATAGAAGCCCCATGCTGCATTCGACTTGTGAGCCAATTCCAACCAAGCCGGTTTCCATTTCGCAGATCACCGGACTGTCGCAGTTGAACGATTTTCGCAGTTTTTCAAGACGATTTCGGATGCACCGCCCTCTGGTGAGGTAACTGTCAACTCCAACTCCACACGTGACTGGAGAAGTCGACAAAATCGCAGCTGGTTTTCACTCGAACTTTGGAGTCTGCCCGAGCATGACAACTACCTGAAAATTATTACAATTATATTCCGTAATATAATAAAAGGGAGAACGACTTATACAATATACACGTACGTGGTAGGAAATTCAAGAATAACGCATCAAACGTCTCAATTTCTCAACTGATAACTTAAACTCTATATATATAAGGAAAGAATCGGCTTATACACGTACGGGATAGGAACTTCACGAATGACGCATATCACGTCTGCACTACTCAACTGATAAACTAGAAATTTTGTATACTGATTCTTAATTTATCAAGGATGATACAGACCTATTTTGAATTCTTCAAGATTTCAGTAGGTCTAGTTTTCAGTACCTACATTCTCCATATAAAATAGTTGACTAATTATTCTATAAAACAAAGGAAAGAATAGTGTGTGTATACAAATACGGGATAGAAATTCACGAATGACGCATCATCAAGTCTCAACTACTGGACTGATAAACTAGAAATGTTGCATACTGATTCTCAATTTCTCAATTTGTGCGGATTTGGAAAAGAATAGAGCTATCTGCTTTGTCCAATGACAGACAAGCATAGCAAACCAATGTTGATCAGGTGCGGACTTTATAACGCGGAGCTCACTAGGCCTATAGTCCAGAATAAGATATATGTGACTGTCTTTAGTCTTTTACGCCCGGTTTTTAGAATACTTATTAAATTTAATGGACCATTAAACCTATAGATTAATTAGATAATGTGTGTCCTGGAAGCTGGGCCATAATATGAATCATATAAGCATTCAAATACCACCCGACAGGGGAAAGAGATATAGGTAGACATCGAAAAAGATGGGGCACACATATCAAATATGTAATAGCTGCTAAAAGATTTCAATGTCATTTTTAGATTTACTGTATATGTAAAATATTTTATTTTTAATTTTAGATGTATGTAATGTGGTGGATTTAATCTACAGGGTGTCTGATAAGTCACTCCCTATTTTTATACAGCTATAATTTCTTCATTATGAACCAATTTTGTTAGAGTTACATTTGTTGGACAGAGCACTCCTTAAGGTTGTGTTCAACACCAATTTTTATTTGTTTTCAGTTTAAAATGCCCCCTCTCTTGACTGTGGAAGATCGAGCCGAAATAGCAGCTCGTCAAGGTCTGAGGATCTGTGGTGCGAGTACAAAGATAGTGGAGGGCTGAACGAGGGATCCATGCAACACTGGATGCAAAAACTGTTAATAATTGCCATTCCAAATTACTAACAACAGGGAGTGTCGCAGATAGAAGACGATCAGGAAGACCATCAAAGTCTAGGACAGAAGAGAATGGACAGAGGTCGTGAAATGATCATGAGGAGCCCTAAGAAATCACTGCATCAAGGATCTCGTGAAAGTGGTCTTTCACGTTACTCTGTTGCTGAAAGATCTCAATGTTTTTGCATCCAGTGTTGCATGGATTCCCTCGTTCAGCCCTCCACCACCTTTGTACTCACACCACAGATCCCCCGAACTCGCAAAGAGCTGCTATTTCAGCTCGTTCTTCCACATTCAAGAGAGGGAGCATTTTTAAACTGAAACAAATGAAATTGGTGTTAAAACAACCTCAGGAGTGCTCTATCTAACAATGTAGCTCTAACAAAATTGGTTCATAAATAAATAATTATAGTGTATAAAAATAGGGAAGTGACTTATCAGACACTCTGTAGATTAAATCCACCACATTATACATACATCTAAAATTAAAAATAAAATATTTTACAAATGATTTTAGTAAATCTAAAAATGGAACAAAAATTTAAATCTACGCCTCTCGAATGTGACTACTATAGTGAGGTCCACGTTATATGGCAGTGGGAGAAGATAGGAAAACAACGTCGCCGATCCTCTGTCTTGTCAATGACTGTAACTGATACAGGATTATTGATGTAATATTAACTGTTCATCTCGTTCAAAATAATCAATTATATTCTATCAAGCAAGAAATGATAATTTTCAATAATTTATAATGAATTTTCACAATCAAAATTGAATTTTTAGTTAATTGATTATATTTCTACATTGTTAAAAGACACAATGTCGGCTCTGAGCAAAGACTCTGTCTGGCAACAGAGCAACGCAAGAAAGAGATAGCGCTATCCGCTTTGTTGAATGATAGACTAGGATAGCAATACTATTGGTAATCAAACACTGCCATTATAACGTGGACCTCACTATAGCACACTGCTGTCTCATCAACTAACTGAATAGTGCGCATTTCAAAAAGGGAATATATGATGCCGCCCTCTGTAGAAGCCAATTCTCTCCTTCGGGTATTATAATTTACAAAGGCAACTCTCCACCTGATGAGGGAGACCTATTAGAAAAACCTATTAGTCGGAACAGGCAAGAGCCTAAATCTTGAATGAAAGAAGGAAGGAGCATTAATTTAACCGAAACTTACCCGCGTACACTTTGACTAGAACATGAAGAATTTTCGATACTTTGGGCCCGTTTCACAAGAGCCACCGCCCAATGATCGCACTCCTTCTCCCTTTTGAGGCAGATGTTTTCCAAAACAGCCAGTAGACGCGAGCAGTGCGCCCAGAAGTCGGTCGTCTGGCATCGCGGATTCGGTTCGCGTCACCAGTTGACGGCAGAGAGGGGTTCAGCCAGTAGACACACTTGGGTGGGTCCAACCAGTACTAAGTTGCTGTTGGGTAGTTCGCACATGGATCTCACACCTGTACATTCAAAAATATATATCGAAAATCATGTTGCTAATCTTTTGTTATCAATTTTACAAGTTGCTGTTGAGGTGCGTACAGATAGACAATCTTTTAGACAATCCACTCTATTCACTGAAGAAATTTCCAGTGAAGAGGTGATTGACAAGTAGCGACTCCTCGAATGCCCCTCACCTTGTGATGTAGATGGTGAAATCAAAATGAAATGATATATCGTGCTACGAACATGCTCCGAACCGCGCGATATGATCGTTACGCAAGATGTTTCGCAAGGGTTCGCTAGAGGTTCGCAAATGATCGCGCGCTTGTCGTATTGTTGACTTCGCTAAAACCTAACCTCACAAATGTGAAACGTTGAATCCAGCTGATCGGGTGACAAACTAAATAAAATATAGAATATTCGACCAGGGGATTGCGGGTAGCCTAATGAGACATTATGTTTATATAATAAATTGAAAAATAAATATTATGTTTATGCATTTAGTTTGTTTTATTACAAAAAAGGTTGCCTGCAATGGTTTGAAAGGTGAAGGCTTGGTTGGGAGCTCAGCTTTTTTCTTCTGAAATCTATATGCTGTACCTATTATTGAAGATGGTTTATATTTTAATTATTTCATTTTGATGATTTAATAGCTAATTATTAATTTTGATAGTTTTATAAGCTAAACACAGAGATAGTAACTGATCCAAAAAAAACGTAAACCGCGCATACGCAACTATGGTTAGTTCGCCTAGGAACTTGCCAAGCTCGCTCTCTGTTACGCGTTCTGCTCTTGCTCGACCTGCGATCATCATGCGATCTGCTCGTGTAAAGATCTGTTAGTTCGTTTGCGGTGCAGAGTGTAGTCTGTACGCACCTTTGGATAGTTCG
>NW_024094696.1:0-8638 GCF_014356525.2 Nilaparvata lugens
GCTGCTCTCTACTTGAGTTCAAGTTTACCAGAGATTGATAATGGTGTAACAACCGAAACCGGTATCTCAAGTTTCAATAAATGTGGCTGTAGTAGATGTGGCAATAAATATGCAGTCTTTTTATTCAAAATTATACGAATTCAGAATTTTACAATCGCATAAAGCGATGATATTTCCGATGATATATAGATTATTATTTATTTATTCATATGGCTTTTATCGGCAGAGAGATCCTTTTGGATGGTCTGCCTTGCCGTATTACCCAATGTCATTTCCTATTACACCAAGTTCATAGGTTATGTATTGGGTTCTTCATGTTTTCTCACTGAAAATTTGCACTTTCACTTCCTGAGCTTCTATTTTATTAAGATTGAAATTAAGAAAACTTATGGCTAAATTTTACCGCGCGAGCGAATTCTGTATCTCAGCTATTTTTAGAGATATTGATTCATTTTTTTTACATGAAAGAGAACAAAAAGTTGAAAGTGGGAAGCTCAAATTTAATTTTAAAATGTACATTTTGATTCATTTTCTTTACATGAAAGAGAACAAAAAGTTGAAAGAGGGAAGCTCAAATTTAATTTTAAAATGTGCATTTATACATTAATTATTATCGTTTAAAACGATAATAAACATAGATAAAAAATCTGGTGTGGTACACTCACACAACTTTCCTTGCTCATATTTGAAACTACGATCAGACTTCTGTCAGTATATATGTGTATATATAATTGTTTTCAGAGTACTTTTTCTTTGTGTGAATTGTAAAATTCGATTATTTTTTTCAGTCGTCATTTTTTTAAAGTCGTCAAAACAGTTGTTCTACAGATGAAATATCTCGACTATGTGTTCTTTTTATGAACTGCGCTACCTACCTCATGCACGAGAAGGAGGTTACTAAGTCCATTGCCCAAGGATGGGGTGGACCCTCCATTGGTTTCTCAGAAAGGAGACTTATGCCAGTTGATAGAGCTGATAAATAACTATACAGAGTTTGAATTTGAAAAAAAATCGGTCAAGTTATTTTTGAGAAAATCGTGAAAACATGGTTTTTAGCAATTATCCGCCATTTTTCTCAAGAATATTACGGAGCTCCTGCAATTTTCCCAGAGAAAAACTCATCTCATTTGATAGGGCTCATGAATATATCCATGGTATAAATTTGAAGAAAATCGTTAGAGCCGTTTTCGAGAAAACCGTGAAAAACATGGATTTTTAGTCAGTATCCGCCATTTTTCTCAAGAATATTACGGAGCTCCTAAAATTTTCCCAGAGATGAGACTTATGCCAGTTGATAGGGCTTATAATAGCTATCCATGGTATAAATTTGAAGAGAATCGTTAGAGCCGTTTTTGAGAAAACCGTGAAAAACATGGTTTTTTAGTCATTATCCGCCATTTTTCTCAAGATATTACGGAGTTCCTGAATTTCCTCAGAATGAGACCTATGCCAGTTGATAGGGCTTATAAATAGCTATCCATGGTATAAATTTGAAAAAAATCGTTAGAGCCGTTTTCGGGAAAAAACGTGAAAAACATGTTTTTTAGTAATTATCCGCCATTTTTCCGCCATCTTGGATTGAATTTTATTGAATTTTCTATTGTCGGATCCTCAAGGTATAAGACCTTAAGTTAAAATTTCAAGCCAATCGGTTGATTAGGAATGGAGTTATCGTGTTCACAGACATATACACATACACACACACACACATACACACACACACACACATATACACACACATACACACACACACACACACATACACACACACACAGACCAACACCAAAATCATGTTTTTGGACTCAAGGGACCTTGAAACGTATAGAAAACATGAAATTAGGGTACCTTAATTTTTTTTGGAAAGCAATACTTTCCTTACCTATGGTAATAGGGCAAGGAAAGTAAAAAGCATAATTCGATTCATTTTTGTCCCAAAAGCAAACAATTATCCATTCAATTTTAAACTTGATTTTCTGTAGATCACAATTATTATTACACTGATTATAATCAATTTCATTGTTTGGAATCATGTTTGTTTAATTATCTCTGTGAGAGATTGTTTCTTCCATGAGAAAAATAACACAACACAAATATTGATTCTGGAAGTTTGAAACAAATTTTCTAAACTTTGTGTTCCCATAGAGCTAGTGCAGACTTCGTGTCCCGATATAAATTAGCAATTTGTTAGTTTGTCACTTTATTTCGTCTTCCGTGATCTGTCAACTAACGGGCGTTAAGTTTGATGACAGGTTGACCGAGGCATCCACTGCGCCAAAAGTATCTTGGTTTTTCTGATTTTTGATCTTTCTATTTACTCTTTTCCCCTGTTTCTCATTTTTCTTGAGCTCCACAACCCATTTCAATGTGATGATCCATGAAGTGAGAGTTATTTTCTTTGGAATAGAAAGCATTCGAACGCTAGTTCTACCTCATAATGAAGGAAGGTCAGCAGTATTCTAAAAATATTTTACTTCCATAGTGTACGTGAAAATGAGTTATTCAGTAGACTTCAAAAACTGGAAGAGTGTTCATAATATTGATATACATGATGTTCAGAGCAATTCATTGAGTTACTAGATTATATAACTATATATTCAATAATTGAAAGTACATTTAGATGAAAATTCATTTCATGTACGATTTATCGCTCGTTGAACAATGTATAAACAATGATTTCAAGCCAATGTAATCATCCAAAAATAGATTATTCTAAAATGAAGGTCACGACTATGTTATTAACAAAAGACCACCTTTCGGAAATACTGTCGAAAATTTACTGATAACTTCACAATAAAAAGCTTTTCCAATCAAAAAATTATGGGTAATAATAACAATGATATGAGACAGTTTAGGATAATTCGTACAGTTGAAAAGTACTCAATTTTTAATTCTTGCAATTTATTTTGTTTCAACCAGTAATTAAAAAACAATTCTAGAAGCCAACTTTTAGTCTTCTTTGTTTCCAATCTTCAGTTGTTAATGGAAGGTAATTCCTGGATTTCACGGTGTTAATTGTCAGTTAATTGACAGGCTAATAATAAATTGTTGCGCCATGACTCAAAAACATTTTTAGCAAATGCTCAATAAATTGCAGACAAGTTCACAACCGATTAGATTTGAGTGATGACAAGTAGGGGTAAAGTGAGACTTCTGGAGAAAAGCTGCCCCAAACCTGGCTCAAACCTGCCCCCAAATCTGCCCCAAATCTGATTCTTGGTTCTAACCTTGCCCAATCCAATGTAATCTCATCTAACCTAACCTAGCCATACCCCTAATCTCACAATAAACCTCAAATGAAGATTTCCCACTTTTTTGGAGAAAAAAAACTAGATCAAGCTTTTTTTATTTCTTGAATAACTAAGAAACCGTTAATTTTACAAAAAATCTACAAGAGTAACTTTTTCCAGTAAATCTAATAACGAATCCATTGACACCCCATTTGTCAAGATTGAACAAAAAATAAGGATCTCATGGGAAAACTAGATCCAGCTTTTTTTATTTCTTGAATAACTAAGAAACCGTTAATTTTACAAAAAATCTACAAGAGTAACTTTTTCCAGTAAATCTAATAACAAATCCATTGACACCCCATTTGTCAAGATTGAACAGAAAATAAGGATCTCATGGAAAAACTAGATCCAGTTTTTTTTTATTCTTGAATAACTAAGAAACCGTTAATTTTACAAAAAATCTACAAGAGTAACTTTTTCCAGTAAATCTAATAACAAATCCATTGACACCCCATTTGTCAAGATTGAACAAAAAATAAGGGAAAACTAGATCCAATAACTAAGAAACCAAGAATAACTTTTTCCAGTAAATCCATTTGTCAAGATTGAACAGAAAAAGTAGATCCAATTTCTTGAATAACAAAGAATAATTTTTTTCAGTAAATCCATTATTTGTCAAGGGATCCTAACTCTGAAACTAAGCACCAAGCACACAATAATTTTTATGTTGAGACCTGCTTAAACCTCAGCACTAAACCCCCCCCCCCACAGGGGGGGGGTTGGGGGCTTGACCCTCTACCTTTAACCTGAACTACTTGAAAACTCACCTCAGGTTGTATTAACATTTATTATAAAAATAGATCATGAGTGTTGATAAATTTGGTCGATATTTGTATGATAAAGATAATAATAGTGATATTAATGTTGATATCAAAAATTTGATTCAGAATTTTTTCATTTTTTACAATGTATACCATTAGCTGCAACTTTCATACCAAACATCAATCTCAATAATGAAAAAGAATGGAAGTATATGACTGATCCAAACTTAATCCAACAATTCTCACTTTCTTCTGGAATCTCTTTTAAAGAATGGTATGAAAAAAATGTAATAAATATAGTGAAAATCTTAGGTTTAGGTGAGTACACCCAGAAGAAATTGTAGATGTAGGTGAGTACACCCAGAAAAAATGTAGGTTGGTTACCCAGACCAAGAACATTATTCAACTTTAATGAAAAATCTAAGCTCATATAGATAGCACAGTCAGTATTTTGCTTTGAAAGAAGCTGATAAATTGAATAATAATATAAAATTTTTAAAATTAAATTTGAAGAAAATGGTTGAGACAAGAACAATTCTACATTAATGGGATGATACTGAAGGTAAAATATTGATACATTTGTAGATAATACTTTTGATTTGAATATTGTCTAGTTTTTGTTATTTTATAGAAGATTTATAATACTCTTTTTACTGTTCCACTCAGTGGTGTATATTCAAACTCATTATCATAGAGGATTAAACAGTAGGCACTGGTTTTTTCTGAGAAATTATTTGTTGTTTCCAATGTCAACTTTATGTCTATTGCACCAGATTTCAATAGTTCATTTTGCTTACTACAGTCTATACAACCAATGGTGCATATTCATCAAATGTTTTATACTCAATTGATGTACTGCTGTTATAAGGATAGTATTCATTTTGGAATTCAGAGAACATGTGATACAATAAATGTTTATACCAACAATATTTTCATAGGGGAATGATTGAGCATTTAAATAGAGATTAACATTGTTCAGATTACAGAAATCGAAATGTGACCTGTTAGCAGTTATAACATTTTTCCTATTCTTTTGAAATCCAAGAATAATGAATCTAGGTTTCAATATGTTTGAAGTTGTCTTAACTGTCCATTGAAGATTAGTAGTTTCAGGTAATTGTGGAAATTCATGCAATTCCCATGACTGAATGGAATGGTAATTGGTATATCACTATGTGTTAAACTCAGCAGATCAAGACGAACAGTGTCAGAAGCATGTAGTAGGGTACTTTCCATTGTAGTTTTGTATATCAATTTTCACCGATTTTGCTGTTTCTGATTCAATACAATTTAAGTCTGATGATGATCTTAATAGAACAATTTCCTGACGAACATTTAATAGAACTTTTCTATAGTCTTCCATTACACCTAACCACATATCCAAGGAATGCAAAAGCAGAATTTATCTAAACTTTTCCATCCAGTCAACTTCCATCCTGCATTCTCCATAATTTTTTCATTGAGTTTTGATTGACGTAGATAGTTTTTCATGGTTGTTGTCAATCCTACATTACGTGTGCGATCAACTTCAACCCCTCCCAATTCATATCTGATTTCATCAAATAGGTATGCAACTCCATTATTGATAAGTGAAAAGTCCTTGGTTTCAACATCATTCTTATCTTTCACTTTGATTTCGCCTTCAATTATGAGAAAACTTCTACTTGGAAGTGTATAAATATCTTCTTGTTTTAAACTAATTCGAATTTCATCATTGTAATTAAATGTCTGTTGAATATATGGTGTGTGAGTGATATACTCATATTTGGTAATACTCTCATCAAGATGTACACTCTGATCAACAAGTAATATATCTGACTGACTTGTTTCTTATACATTTTTATTATATATATTTTTCCTTCTCAATACACCTGAGGTGAGTTTTCAAGTAGTTCAGGTTAAAGGCAGAGGGTCAAGCCCCCAACCCCCCCCCCCTGTGGGGGGGGGGGGTTAGTGCTGAGGTTTAAGAAAGGTCTCAACATAAAAATGCTTGTTGCTCAGTTTCAGAGTTAGGATCCCTTGACAATAATGGATTTACTGAAAAAAATTATTCTTAGTTATTCAAGAAATGGATCTACTTTTTCTGTTCAATCTTGACAAATGGATTTACTGGAAAAAGTTATTCTTGGTTTCTTAGTTATTGGATCTAGTTTTCCTTATTTTTTGTTCAATCTTGACAAATGGGGTGTCCATGGATTGTTATTAGATTTACTGGAAAAAGTTACTCTTGTAGATTTTTTGTAAAATTAACGGTTTCCTAGTTATCAAGAAATAAAAAAAAACTGGATCTAGTTTTCCCATGAGATCCTTATTTTTTGTTCAATCTTGACAAATGGGGTGTCAATGGATTTGTTATTAGATTTACTGGAAAAAGTTACTCCTGTAGATTTTTTGTAAAATTAACGGTTTCTTAGTTATTCAAGAAATAAAAAAAAGCTGGATCTAGTTTTCCCATGAGATCCTTATTTTTTGTTCAATCTTGACAATTGGGGTGTCAATGGATTCGTTATTAGATTTACTGGAAAAAGTTACTCTTGTAGATTTTTTGTAAAATTAACGTTTCTTAGTTATTCAAGAAATAAAAAAAAAGCTGGATCTAGTTTTTTTCTCCAAAAAAGTGGGAAATCTTCATTTGAGGTTTATTGTGAGATTAGGGGTATGGCTAGGTTAGGTTAGATGAGATTACATTGGATTGGGCAAGGTTAGAACCAAGAATCAGATTTGGGGCAGATTTGGGGGCAGTTTTGCCCAGGTTTGGGGCAGCTTTTCTCCAGAAGTCTCACTTACCCCTACTATGACAGACTGTATTATCTACAAGGAATTCAAATTTTTGACATTTTGTCTTCCCTAGTTTTTTTTTAGAGTAATAATTGTAATTTTAGCGAGTGGAAATTAACGTCTACAGTGACGTTCACTTTATACGTCAGTATTAGTTGAATGCAAAGGAGTGATAGTATCCATGA
This sequence comes from Nilaparvata lugens, assembly GCF_014356525.2. Lineage (NCBI taxonomy): Eukaryota > Metazoa > Arthropoda > Insecta > Hemiptera > Delphacidae > Nilaparvata > Nilaparvata lugens. Next base: position 7,015 of record NW_024094696.1, read on the forward strand.
GGATTGCTGAAGTATGAAGTGGATCTTCTTTAGTAGATATTAGGGATTAGGTACTGCAGTCTGAAACTGAGAATCTAATCAAAAATTCCTAAATGTCAGCTAGAATTTACATTACAAGTCACGAGTGAACAATCACCTTGTCTAGACCTTGAGGAATAATCGAATATTTGAAGATTTGATCATTTCGAGTGTATTAACTGTGGGGTGGAATATTGAAGGGACATTAGTCACGCGCTAAACACCTCATTCTTGAAGCCGAACTTTGTTTTGGTATTACGAAACAATACGTCTTCTCGATCCTCTGCCAATCGGTTATCTTTAAATAGCTTCATCTCCTTTTACATTTATTTCGTGCCTTCTTCAATTTGAATATATTTCTCATCTCTTTTTACACTCTTCTTTATTATTACTTCATGAATCCTGAAGCAATTCGGAAATTTTCCATCTAATCAATTCATGATTGATGGAGGGTTAAGCTCTTAAGTGCGCTTCTCTTATAGTGAGGTCATGTATAATGGCAGTGACAGGCAGAGAATCGGAACGCTGTTCACCTATGCCTTCTTCAGAGGTGGCTGATACCATCAAGATATACCTGTTTTTTCTCGTTAAAATAGTAATTTCATTTTATTTATCAAGAATTCTTCAATTACTTAATACTTTTTTATAATTGAGATTAAATATTTTGTTAATTATGTATACTACTACATTGTTGAAAAACTATGGCATCGTTTCACAGCTGAAAAAAGATAGCGCTATCTGCTTTGTTGAATGATAGACAAGAATAGCAACACCAACTTTTACCAAATACTGTCATTATAACGTGGACCTCATTATAGAGCCATATGCTCATCTACGTTGAACGCTAAACTAAAGGTAAACTTTTAGGTATACAAGTCATGAAGATATGGCAGCATTATGGTGTTTTAATTAATGCATTAATTCTTGCAATTTATTTGTTTCAACCAGTAATGAAAAAACAATTCTACGAGCCAACTTTTAGTCTTCTTTGTCTCCAATCTTCAGTTGTTAATGGAGGGTAATTTCCTGAATTTTACTCAAACAGTTTAATCAACACAGATCAATTTTACGTTAAACTGAGACAGTGCTTGGTAATTAAAATGAAGAGACTCCTTTTCCAATGAAGTACTCTAAACGGTTGATTTTTAAACAAGGATATTATTATGTTTATTCAAACTGATAAATAATAACCTAAATTTCATTATTATCATCGCAGTTCTCCTGTTCATTCCAATTTTATTTTTTATCAAAACTAATGAAATAGTCGTTTCTTAAATTTCAAATCAATCAATAGTAGCCTAGAAGTCATTCATCACGGAAGAATAATTAAATCATGAATTGATTTGATATATTAAAATAATAGACATCTTTTCTTTTCCGTGATACAAATCTCAATTTGCGTCCTTCCAGAAAGAGATTTGAAACATAAGAATGGATCTCAATGTTGCAGAAGACAATACTTTTACATAGCAAATAAATTGATTAACAACATTCCAGATTACCTCATTGACTGTATCAATGGTAGATCCGATGAATTGTTCAAAAGAAGATCTATTGAATGGATAAACCACTAGAATAGAGGATAAAATTTTTGATTAAATCAATA
>NW_024094697.1:0-8751 GCF_014356525.2 Nilaparvata lugens
CTTTTCTTTGTCTTACTCTTTTTTGAAAGCCTTATCTCAATCAAATGTAGAACTTCTATCTTTCTCCTAGTTTAAAAATAGATTCGAACATCACTGTAATTTCCATTCCTGTTTGCCAGCCTTTGGATGAACATTTCTTCTCAGTTCGTTAGTTTAAAAATAGATTCAACCATCAATAAAATCGATAACCGGGATGCAAGACGGTTGATTGAAATATCTCCGGAAAAGAGAAATTCGAACCCAGCTGGTGACAGAGGTTTTTGACTGGTTGGAATGATAATGTCACACTTCCGCCTGGGCTTCTGTCAGCAAAATTTTCAATAACTCCATTCAGCTTTGTGCCAGAATTCTTGTTAAACGAGTTGCTGCTGATACCAGCCTGCTAACTGCATCTGAAGCAGTCAGCAAAGCTGTCACATCCAATGCCAACTTTCTCCTTTCTAAATGTCGAGTTTTTTCAGGAATAGTATTGGAATTTGATAGGCCTACCTACCGTTGTCCGTTGAGGAGGTTCAATCAATCTAATCAACCAAACATGTCGCACTTGTGAGACGACGTTGGCTGCAATGGAACGTTGAATAGAAATGGAATACAACAATAGAGATTTGAAACTATACTGTATACTGGAATTTTGTTAGTGAAGACATAGTTACAGATTGTGGAATAGCTCAAATAAGTTTAAATGTTGAGATATGGAATACACGAGGTCTGCTATCTCTTCATAGTGAATGATTTAATAGAATCAACATTGTCAACAGTTTGCAATTGAAATAATCACATTTTCACGAATTTCGAGCTTATTTTCAATTTTAGGTGAATATGTTACTGAACATTAATTGTAGAGATTTTCATGCTCAATCTTTTCCACTTGAAATTTTTTGTTTAAATTGTATCTGAAGCCTGATAATTGGGAATAAAATCAAACTTTGCATAGATGGGGCGGAGCTCCTGAAATTTTTACAGATATGGGACCTATGGCAGTTGATAGAGCATTTCGATGACTTTTTTAGGTATAACTTTAATGGAATCGTTGGAGCCGTTTTCAAGAAAATCGCGAAATACCCTGTTTTTGACAACATTTTCGCCATTTTTGCCGCCATCTTGAATCGCATTTGATCGAAATTGTTCGTGTCGGATCCTTATATTGTATGGACCTTACGTTTCAAATTTCAAGTCATTCCGTTAATTGGAGATGAGATATCGTGTACATACACACACACACACACCACACACACACACACACACACACACACACACCACACACACACACACACACACACACACACACACACCAATACCCAAAAACCACTTTTTTGGACTCAGGGGACCTTGAAACGTATAGAAATTGGGGTACCTTAATTTTTTTCGGAAAGCAATACTTTCCTTACCTATGGTAATAGGGCAAGGAAAGTAATACACTCACTAATCACTTGAAACTGTAAAATAATGTTTATCTCATGATATACGCCATCTCATGTCAACAAATTAGATTATTTTGATCGAGTCAATTAGAATTTCTAGATTTCTCGCGAGATACTGTAAACTAATTGATTACGCAGCTGATCTCCCACACAGGCACACGCATCTTCTGTTATCGATAGACGACGAAATTATCATTTGTTTTTCCAATGAAGAATTATCCTTTTAATGTCCTTCAGCGAGTTTTCCCAGGGATGAGACCTAGTGCAATCGAATTTTTATCATAACCTACTATGTTCCAAATTTCGTGAAAATCTATTACCGCGTTTCGCCGTAAATGCGCACATAAACATATAAACATTTGAACATTTAAACATTAAGAGAAATGCCAAACCGTCGACTTGAATCTTAGACCTCACTTCGCTCGGTCAAAAATACACAGAAATTGCTGGCTTAATATAATAGGATAGATAAATGCCTTCATTTGATAGCCTTCAAATGATAGATGATGCCTTCATTTTTACACTTCAAAATATTACAAATTTAGGCGAGGTTAAGCTATAAGAGTTCCTCTCATACTTAACTAAAAATGAGAAGGGGCTTCATCTATGACCAGAGTCAAATGATTCTGAGTTCAATAAGATAAAGCAAATAATTTCAAAAGGATCGACGATGCAGAAGTTCTCAAATCATAAAATGGAGTTGTACGGATGAATAACTAAATCATCATTCTGATTACGAACCGTTCATGAGAGGGAAATATTTCTAGATTTCAAACAAGACCAAAGGTCAAACAAGAAGGACGTAGAGTTGATGAAATTTCGTACCTGAGATATTGTTCAGTGGATACTCAAAGCTTTGTTCAAATAGGTTAGGAATGTAATGGTTTTCAAATTACTCTACAACTCATTTAATGAAAATTCCGAATCGTTGCTATGGTGAAATTCATGATTAAGTGTAACGAGATTTGATTCAGTTACAAGCATTTATCGACTTCTTATCCTCCTCCTCCTCCTTCTCCTCCTCCTCCTCATCCTCCCCTCTTCCTCCTCCTCCTCCTCCTCCTCCTACTCCACATTTCTCGTCGATCTTCTTCATCAACTGTCATCCTTTATGAGTTCCTTCCTCTTTCTCTTCAATCTTTCCTTTGTCAAATCTTCTTCCTTTTCTTCCTGTTCTTTTCCTCCTTTTTTATACTTCTTTTTATTCTCTGCCTTCTCCTCCTCTTTCTTGTTTTGTTATGTCCTTCTATTCATCTTCTTCCTTTTCTTCCTCTCATTCTTGTTCTTCTCCTCCTTTCTCTTCTTCTTCTTATTCTTGGTCTGCTTCTTTTTCTTCATCACCTTTTCCTTCTTCTCATCTTCTCCAACTTCTTTCTCTTTTCTCTTTTTCATCTTCACTTTTCCTTTATCTTTCTCTTCTTTCTTCTTCTCCTTTTTCTTCTTCTCATAGTCCTGTATCTTAATCCGTCCCACTTCCTCCACACCTTCCTCCTCTTTTCAACATTCCTTCTCTTCAATTTTCCTTCTTCACCTCCACACTCAACTACTACTTCTTCTGCACTTCCTTCTCCTTCTCTTTTTGGCACCTGATTCTCCCATTCTACTCCTGATATTTCTTCTCAACCTTCCTTCTCTTTCTTTCCCTTCCTGACCATCACTTCTCTCCTCCATTCATCTTCTGTTCTTCCTCAAAGTATTTCCTCTCTCATCTGGAAGCATCCGCATCTCAGCACAAGTACCACCTTGACAATAATTCCGCTTGTCTCTCTTTTACTTGCTCTACTCTCTCTGTCTCTTCTTAAACTTCATCCTCTTACAATGTTCCTTTCTCACTCCTCTTCTCTCTCCTACTGCTCCATTCAACTTTTCAATTTTTAATTTCAATTTATTAAAAACACACAAAACAAAATTACAAAGAATTACGAAACAAATAAAACACAATAAAATGTTACAAATATAAAAAAACCCAAAAAAATCACCTCTTCTCCTTCTAAAAGCATCCCCTTTTGCACATTTTACTTCTTCTACCTCTTACTTCTCCACCTCCATCCACTCAAATCTTCCCGCCTCCCATCTATTTTCTTCTCCTTCATTCCCCTTCTTCTCCTCCTCAAAGTGTTCCTTTTTGCATCGATAACTTGCTTCATCCCTTCTACCTTTTCTCAATCTTCATCCTTTTCCATTATCCTTCTTCACACCTCTTCTCTTTCCTCTATTCACCTCCTTCCCCTTCTCCTTCTCGTTTTGGTAGAGAGTTAGTGGGGAGGATATTTTTAATATTCTTTCCGAAGAATGGACATTGATATGTCCAAGCTCCGCCAATTTATGTAGATGCAACAATTAATTAGCTTAGTTATCATATCATGTACATTTCAATAATTTTTTTCTAGTCATATTATGTAAATTTATCTATAATGTTGCTGTATTGTAAGCTATAGTATATAAGTATATAAGCCATTATATATTGTAATCTACATAAATAAAGTACTCATCAATCGATCAATCTCCTTCTCAAAGTGTTTCCTTTTGCATCTTCAACTTGCTCCACCCCTTCAACCTCTTCTCAACCTTCATCTTCTTACATATTCCTTCTCCACTCCTGTTCTCTTTCCCATTCCTCTATTCACCTTCTTCTTCTCCTTCTCAAAGTGTTCCTTTTGCTCTTCAACTTCTCCACCCCTTCAACCCTCCTCAACCTTCATCTTCTTACATATTCCTTCTCCACTCCTGTTCACTTTCCCTCCTCTATTCACCCTCTTCTCCTCCTTCTCAAGTGTTTCCTTTGCATCTTCAACGTGCTCCACCCCTTCACCCCTTCCCAACCTTCTCTTCTTACATATTCCTTCTCCACTCCTGTTCTCTTTCCCACTCCTCTATTCACCTTCTTCTCCTCCTTCTCAAAGTGTTTCCTTTTGCATCTTCAACTTGCTCCACCCCTTCAACCCTCCTCAACCTTCATCTTCTTACATATTCCTTCTCCACTCCTGTTCTCTTTCCCACTCCTCTATTCACCTTCTTCTCCTCCTTCTCAAAGTGTTTCCTTTGCATCTTCAACTGCTCCACCCCTTCAACCCCTTCCCAACCTTCATCTTCTTACATATCCCTTCTCCACTCCTGTTCTCTTTCCCACTCCTCTATTCACCTTCTTCTCCTCCTTCTCAAAGTGTTTCCTTTTGCATCTTCAACTTGCTCCACCCCTTCAACCCCTTCTCAACCTTCATCTTCTTACATATCCCTTCTCCACTCCACTTCTCTTTCCTACTCCTCTATTCACCTCTTCTTCTCCTTCTCAAATTGTTTCCTTACGCACCTTAAACCCACTGCACCTCAGCACAATTATACAGCAACAGAACACATTTCCAAATCTGCCGCCTTCTCCAACAAAGAGACCAAGCTTAGTAATAATCTCAACTCTGGCGCCCTTAACTTTGTCTCCAGCTTGCTTGTTATGAGGCGTGGCTTCACGGGTAACCTGCCTCTGTTTAGCTGTCACACTTTCCGATTATCTAAATGATTAAATTCGAAGATTTATTCGAAATTCGAATGGATATCTGATTTAGAAGTGAGAGAGTGGTCAATTTGGGAGAGAGGAGAATGAGAATGAGAACTATAACAAAAGAGAGAGAGAGAGAAATAAGAGAAAGAGAGAGAGAAAGTTGGGAAGAGAAAGAGAGAGAGGAAGAAAAAGAGAGAGTTAGAGAGGGAGAGACTGAGAGAGAGTGAGGAGAGAGTTTTATTTGTTACTGACTTTAATTATTATAATTTGTAGATTCTAAATGTTATCCAATTTGAACTTTAGATCATGATCGAGAGAGAGATACAGAGAGAAAAATCTGGTGTGGCGCACTCACACAACTTCCCTTGCCGTTATGAAAATTGATCATCAGACGCTAGTGTTCCCGCGCATCTCAAGTCTACTACTATTCAAAGATCTGAGCCAGCTGGTGACAGGACAATAACGCTGGACACATGAGGTCTGCTATCTCTTCATAGTGATGATTTAATAGAATCAACAGTTTAGAAATTGAAATAATCACATTCTCTCTCAATTTCGAGCTTATTTTCAATTTTAGGTGAAAATGTTACTGAACATTAATTGGTTGAGACTTTCATTCTCAATCTTTTCCACTGGAATTTTTTGTTTAAATTGTATCTGAAGCCTGATAATTGGGAATCTAAAATCAACTTTGCCTAGATGGGGCAAAACTTTTTACAGATATGGACTTGTGGCAGTTGATACAGCTTATCAATGACTTCTTTAGGTATAATTTGATCAAAATCGTTGGAGCCGTTCTCGAGAAAATCGCGAAACTTTTGTTTTTGACAACATTTTCGCCATTTTAGCCGCCATCTTGAATCGCATTCGATTGAAATTGTTCGTGTCGGATCCTTATAGTGTAAGGACCTTAAGTTCCGAATTTCAAGTCATTCCGTTAATTGGGAGATGAGATATCGTGTACACAGACGCACATACACTCATACACACACACACACACACTCTCACACACACACACATCAACCAATACCCAAAAACCACTTTTTTGGTCTCAGGGACCTTGAAACGTATAGAAATTTACAAATTGGGGTACCATAATTTTTTCGGAAGCAATACTTTCCTTACCTATGAGATAGGGCAAGGAAAGTAAAAGAGAGAAAGATATAGAGAAACGGCAGAGAAAGAGTAAGATAGAAAGAAGGTTTGAGTAGATTGATCACTATTCCTATCTATTTGATTTTAAATATTTTGTAGTCATTTTTTAGAGAATCGTGAAAAACGGTTTTTTTAGTAACTATCCGCTATTTTTCTCGAGAATATTACGGAGCTCCTGTATTTTCCCAGAAATGAGTTCCTCATGTCAGTTGATAGGGCTTGAATAGCTATTCATGGTATAAGTCTGAAGAAAATCGTTAGAGCCGTTTTCAGAAAAAAAGTGAAAAACATGGTTTTTTAGTAATTATCCGCCATTTTTCCGCCATCTTGATTGAATTTTTTGAACTTCTTATTGTAGGATCCTCAGTATAAGACTTAAGAGTTTCAAGTCAATCGGTGAATTAGGAATGGAGTTATCGTGCTCAGAGGCACACAGACTACACACCACAGACCACACACACAAAATCATGTTTTTGGACTCAGGGGACCTTGAAACGTATAGAAAAACTTGAAAATTGGGGTACCTTAGTTTTTTTGGAAAGCAATACTTTCCTTACCTATGGTAATAGGGCAGGCAAGTAAAAACGTGAATGAATATAAATATGAAAAGTGTAGGAATTTCATTCTTCCATAATATATATTACAGAAGTATTCTAATACTTGAATAGTATTGCAAAAATAGGCAGAATGAGCTTCACCCATTATTTTCCAGATTGATTAGTGCCTCTTTTTGCATTATCATTATGAATGAAATCTTGTCAATATATTCCATGGAATTGAGAAGGAGATAGAAAGAGAGTGACCAAATCAAGTCGCTGTGAGCGTGAAAAATAGACAGGAGAGAAAAAAAGGAAAAATAAATAAAGAGAGAGTGAGAGAGAAAGAGTGCCTAGTAAGAGAGCAAAAGGAAAATAGAGGAAGAGACTCATCACCCCACATGAGTACTTTGGCATTATTCCTGAACCAGTAAATAGGATTCCAAGACTGGAGCCTGCTTCTCCCATAATATCCTGCAAGTTCATGTAGTAAGCCTTTTTCGTTGCAACTTGCAAGTATACCGTCGCTACCTACTCTCATCAGCTAAAAGCTAGAAGACTTATGAGAGACTATGTCTCCGAAATTAATAATGCATGAGTCGGATCACACTTCACTCGGAATTTGAGAATTTGCCATACCCTCCATCTACAACTCAGAATAATGCCTTAAACATCTATATAGATTGCGCGGGATCTTTGCAAAGTTTTCAACAATTTTGATTCGATTTTGTTGAATGCTTCAATCAGTATTCGAGATAGATTGGAATGATTTTTCGGTAAATAATTAGACCGAGCAAAGTGAGGTCTAAGATTCAAGTCGACGGTTTGACATTTCTCTTTATGTTTAAATGTTTTCGCCCCACTTGGATGTAATGAGCTGGTTTACGTGGGTCATATGGAGGCCGAAAATGATTGGTTTCTGACCGGGCCGGTAAAATTTTTACGGCCCTAGGGCTGTAAAAGAACCTTGAAGTCAGCTGATTCTGATTTGATGAGAACGTGTTTACAAAATAGTTTATGAAACGGAATCAGTTATGCTTCTAGAATTGAATAAAGTATTTTGCAATAAGATACTATCATTTTATTTGAATGAATGAAATACAAATAAGATTAATTTGAATGAATAAAATTCAATTTCAGAGTATAATAGAATCTAACCTCAAACCTCATAGTACTTGGTATCACGAACATGGTAAATAATTTTGGAACTACTGGGCAATATCCATGGTGTGAACGTTTTACAATAATTTATGAAACGAAATCAGTTTATGCTTCTAGAATTGAATAAAGTATTCTGCAATAATATACTATCATTTTATTTGGATGAATGAAATACAGATAAGATATATATATAAACTATCCAATTTGATTTTCAGAGTAGGATAGAATTCTAACCTAAACTTCCCAAGTCGATGACAACAAGCATTGTTGACGTTGACATTCAGATTGGACAAATTTCAAAGTGTGCTAAAACAGCTGATCAAAAAACTTCTAATTTGTTATTATTCAATAATTAAAAATTTATTAATATTATTAACGAAATCCTAAATAAATGCTGCAAATCACCCCGAAGACCTCTGCTACTGCAGACATTGACAACAGGTTAACAGCTAGATGGAAATTCGATGAGAACTACTATCCAAAATTAGTTGCCAGCCCGGATGAAACCCCTCGAACCCGGTACTCCCAATTGCTAGTCAGGTAGGTTTGCCCTTACACCAAACTGACAATTCTCTGGATAGCAGCGCTCATTTTATACAAAGCACAGCGCCAACAGTTACAGATGGAATCAAATAGAGAATGCATTTATTCAAATGCTAATTAAATATAATAATTATTATTTAACGAAATCCTAAATAAAGCTGCAAATCACCCCGAGACTCTGCTAGTCTGTTAACCCTGTTGTCAATGTCTGCAGTAGCAGAGGTCTTCGGGGTGATTGCAGCATTTATTAGGATTTCGTTAAATAATAAATTATATAATATTAATTAGCATTTGATAAATGCATTCTCTATTGATTCCATCTGTTAAACATTTATATAATATCATCTATTGTCATATGAAAGAATAAAAAAGTTATACATCAACCTTCCCAATAATTGAACATAATCTTTTAGGTTATTTAAGACAAATCAGAATAAAA
>NW_024094698.1:0-6922 GCF_014356525.2 Nilaparvata lugens
TGACAATAGTGGCTCAACTCTCCTCTTCGCTGATGATACATCATTGTTCTGGCATTGACCTTCAGCAGGTGTTGGAGATGTCAGCTGAGCATCTGCGATCTGCAACTTCATGGCTCCAGTCAATCGTTTCCAACTGAATGAGAGCAAGACGCAAAACATCATCTGCAACTTGTCGCGAAGTCTGCCTCATGATCAGGAACCACTGAAGCTGGTGGACTTTGTATAGGATTCGAAACTCAGCTGGGCTAGCCACATCCAGCAGGTGACTAGGAGATTGTCCCGAATCTGCTTCCTGTCGCTAAACTGAGGGGACAGGTGAGGTGACGGAGGCATATCTGGTTCATGGTGTATCATGCACTTTTCCACTGCCATATCTCCTATGGTCTACTCATGTGGGGTCATTCAGCCAAGGTTGTGGACATACTGAAGCTGCAAAAACGGGCTGCTAGGATTATAACTGCAAGCAAACATCATGCACATTGCAAGCCCATTTTTGTTAGGCTAAATATCCTAACAGTAGTCAACCACTTCCTTTTTCTCTGCATCATGTACCGTATATCAAGAAAAATCAACAAAATTTGTTGACTTGGACTGCTGTACATCACCATAACACCAGGCATCGAGTGCTGTTTGACATACCCAGAGTGCGCCTCCAGAGATCGCGGGTATGCTACAGGAGTGCAACTCTCCGCTACTTCAACAGGCTACCTGCAGGAGTGAAGCAGTTGGGTACCAGCAAGTTCGAGAGGGCTGTGACCGGTTTTTTGAGAGCCAGGGCTTATTATGGTGTCCAGGAATTTTTAAACGATGATCTGTCTCAAACACTATCTGGCTAATTTGCCAGTAAGTCAAAGAGCAAGGCTTTAGATGTTAACTGTGCTTTATCTTGATGAATTAGTGTTTTTGTTGTTTTGACTTTTATTGTGAAAATGACGCCATCGATCCTGCAAGTGTGGGTAATGGAAGAAGAAGAAGGTATAAGGTATAAGGTTCCCTGTTTTAAAAGCCTTAAACTGTGTATCTGTAAACTAATCATCACTTACACATAATTCATACAACTTCTCTGCTGTTACCATTTTAGTCATTACTAACTCTGCTGTTACAATTTTAGAATCTTAAAAAGGTACAGTCACGGACTCTTCAATTGATTCTAGGACCATGAATGTGTTAACCTTATCTGAAGTAGCTATTATTAAAAGTTTTTCATCTGATTGTTTTTCTATTGAACGTAAAGACAGATATTTCTATGACTGCTTCTGGGTCATTTGTTTAGAAGTATGTTCCATTATGCAATGTACCAACCTACCAATATTTTGTTGTGTGTTTTGCAGAAAGATAAAGACGCGGAACTGTCGTACCGTTGGCGACACTGTAGCATCAACCAGCAGCCATTGCAGAAGCCGATTGTCGCCTGTCAGTTGGGGCGTCTCTACAGCAAGACATCGGTCCTCGAGGGGCTGCTGGATAGAACCACCCTACCTGAAACTGCCACTCACATCAAGTCGTTGAAGGTATTTTTTTCATTAATTTATTATCAATTCATATCCATTTATTTATTGAGTTACAATAAATTACAGTAACGGAATGAAAAACGAACGCTAGCCCGAAAGGTCTTGAGGTGCGATTTCTAAGAGGCGTTTCGAGCAGCCTTGACGAGTCTATAAGCAGGAAGTTCGTGACGCATAGTTACATCTGTGGTCTGCAGCACATAACCTATAAATTCGATGATTCTCAACTTCCGCATCAGGGAGATGACCTTGGAGAGTCGATTACAGACCATGTCTACATGTTAATCCCATGACAGAGATCCCATGACATGACATATGTGATGAGACCCTGTAAGCTGGATTCGCACACAAAAGTGATAGTGAACAGTTGAAAGTGAAAATATAATTCCCATGAGTTATAATGGTATTATTCATACTCGCTTTGCCGGGTGATCCAATTATAACTTGTAATATTTTCATTGTTCATTGTTCAATGTTGGGTGCGAATCCAGCTTTATGATACACTTTGAGATCAGTACTCAAGCGTATCAACATAATAAGTATCTCTGTATAACATGACCCTAGATCATTGCAATTATCCTAATACAAGTTTCAATATTAAATAATACTAATGAACAATTTTCATTTTCTTCACAATTTAGTTACTACGGTAGATAACTTGATGATAACCATGTAATTACAATCATTATTTATATTTATTTATTTGATATTACAATATGCGATAGTATCCCTCTAGCTGTAAGCGAAAAAGTAAATTCGTATGGCTTTTGTTGGTGGGGAGTCCCTTGCGGAAAGGTCCCACCGCCTGAATATATATTTAAGCGTCAATGGGCCTTACGACTGTCATACTTCAGCAGGGACCGACAGTTGTAAGAATATGAGTTACTATTGTTACTGTTATACAATATTTCATTCTGCATAATTATTACTCTATACTTTTAAATTTTTGTTACAAACAAAAATACAGATTGTTACGATAACTCGAGCTTACGCACAGGCCTTTGTCGCCTATGTAAGCTCTTTCCTATCTGATACAAGAATTTTATACAAGAATAAAATTGTGATAGCTTAAGAGTTCTATTGTTTAGTATAGTTCTATATTTTGTTGTTTGTTTTTAGTAAGTATATTATATCATTTCTTGAATTGTATAAACTTTATTGCTCAAGATTCTATGTAACTGCTTGAATTGTATTCAGAAGGAAAAAAATAAATTGATTTGAATTGAACAGTTGTCGCAACAATTGGCGCCATGTGAACGGTGTAGGCCAGTGCGCTGTCTTGTCTTTGCCAGTTCAGTCACAACAGATGACGAGAAGTCGGCCATGTTTAGCTGTCAACTGTCGTGCCAATAGTTCTCGTGCCAAACCATATTCTAGTTTAACTGGCCTGGCCTCCGACAATCCGCAACCACGTGATGACAATTGTCCAAAGACAACTGTCTCGCCAATTGGCGATATGTGAACTAGGCTGTAGTACACAGCTGTTATACTAGTCATCCCTTTCATTTTCTGTAACAACATTATTTTGAATTGATTGTACTTTTTCATCATAGTTAGGATGATTAAAAAAATTATTTTACAAGGTTTTATTTTCGAATTGCAGTGTCAAAAACAGTACGAGGACGAAGACATTGTTATTTTGAATGCGGCCAACGAAGACCTGGATGTGATGACTGAGAGAATGGTGCTTAGACAGCAGGAAATGAAGGCCGAGAAGAAGGCGAAGAAGGCTAAGGTGAAGAGTGAGTCTGGTGAAGGTGGCTCAGACACTCAGGCCTTGCAGAACGGTGGCAGTGAAGCCAAGAATGGAGTGAATGGCGCGTCGGCTTCTTGTGGTTCCAGCTCGAGCAATGGACTTAGAAGTTCGGTTGCCTCAAGTAGCAATGGTGAGTGACTCACAAATAAGATATCTTAATTCGAGTATGTATATAATGAGGTCCACGTTAAAAGCTCGATGGCCTTTGAATGAACGTTATCCAGTTATGATAGATACTCGTTGGTATCTGTATCGCCCACCAAAAATAGGTCATTTTAAAGATTTCGAAAATGCCTTGCTATCTTTTATGCACTGTTGTAACCGTATACTAATTATGGGGGATAAGTAGTAATGTTGAGTGACTCACAAATAAGATATCTAAATTTATGTGTGTAAGTAAATATATAGCCTATATATAGCACTATATATTATATTGTGAGGTCCACGTTCTGATGGCAGTATTTGATTAACATTGGTGTTGCTATTCTCGTCTATTATTCGACAAAGCAGATAGTTTTTTTTGTTGCTTTGCTGAAAATATGATTTTGTAATCTACGTGTAAGTATTTAGTTTGTAAGTTAGCGTCAACATGCCCTCTGTGGGTTGGGGGAGCTTTGAGTCGAACATCGTACTCAAGAATGTGTCGAAAACCAGAATTCACCCACAGTATCCCTGCTTGTCGTAGGAGGCGACTAAAAGGGACCCCAAGGCAACTCCAGAAGTTGCCTTGCCTTCAAACCCACGGGATCTGCCCCATCCAGGCACAAATGTAGGTCAAGAGGCTGAGTCGAGGGTGACCGGGTGCCCTAGAGGCAATTTGGCGACTCCTCCTTCAGCGGAAGAACCTACAAAAAAGCCAGGAGTGGAACTTATGTAGGTCACGAGTTTGTGGGTGGAGAGGCCAAAACTCACCACTGCTCAAAGAAGGGCGGCCATTCAGGCAAAACTTCTTGGGAGAGGTGAGGCTTTTGACCCTGCAGAGTTTCGGAGGGGCAAAAAGAAAAATCCAAGAGACCAGAGATGGGTGAAACTCCAGGCACAAATGTGGGTCAAGAGGCTGAGTCGAGGGTGGCCGGGCGCCGGGTGCCCTAGAGGCAGTTTGGCGTCCCCTCTCTCAGCGGAAGGACCTATAAAAAAGCCAGGAGTGGAACTCACGTAGGTCACGAGTTTGTAGGTGGAGAGACCAAACCTCACCACTGCTCAAAGAAGGGCGGCCATTCAGGCAAAACGTCTTGGGAGAGGTGAGGGACAAGAAGAAAAAACCCAAGATACCAGAGATGGGTGAAACTCCAGGCACAAATGAGGGTCAAGAGGCTGAGTCAAGTGTTGCCAGGCGCCCTAGAGGCAACTTGGCCACCCCTTCCTCAGCGGAAGAACCTTCAAAGAATGCTAGGAGTGGAACTCACTTAGGTCACGAGGACTAATCAGTCTGAAGAGACTGCCAAGCATATCACACTGGATTGCAACAAGTAACCAGGTGATGAATGTGATGTTAGCATAGGGAAAAGCTCCTGGTTCTTGTAAAGGACACAGGTATTGGTTTGTCTAGCTAACATATACTTGGGACACAATAAGCTTCGGTTGACGTGTGGGCTCTTTGAATATTTGGATCCTTGAATCCGTCCCTTCAAAAACAATAAACAAATAGCGTCAACATAATTATAGTAGAGCGGTGAAGGTAGGGTGAAATGTAGAAGGAAGCGGAGACAATACAATACAAACATTGTCTTTTTTTAATGCTTTGATAATGGCATTATATAGCCGAAACATGTTGTGAGCAAAATAATTTAAAAAAGGGTACTTTATTTTCAAAATAAATACCATCATTATTCATACACTATCAACTACCTTCTCTACTTCACTCTACCTTCTCCCCTTCTCTATGTTTCAACGTCGCTTCACTATCAACAACGCATTCAACTTTGTATGTTGTGAAAGATAAATTTCCCAGACCAAAAACAAGGACTTTTTGTGGAGCATATTCTTCTTCCATTACAAGACTCGCCACTAATTGAGAGTGAATGAGTGAATTTTCGTTGCTCAGATCCCTTTTGCTGGGTAGATACAGTGTCAATTGTGACTGATGGCATGGCATGGTTTTCAACTCACCGTGGCTGCCGGAGAAACCATATTATCACACAAGGATATATTCTGGGACCATGCGGTATCAATAATTATGTCAATGACATTATCAAGATATGTGAATTATAATCTCACTACCTATCTGACTAACAATGCATTCATTAATGGTGACAGTCTTGATTCTCTGATAAAGGAAGCAGAAACTTGTCTGAACTGAGGTTGATTCACACATATGGGACTGTGCTGCGGTGCGGTTGCGATGGGACTGTGGTGGTGTTGGGTCGCTATCATTCACACATAGGGGAGTGTGCTGCGGCCGTGCAGTTGCTGTTTTGCTCTGTAATTATGTCATTCAGTTTGGTAGAGAGTTAGGGGGAGGATATTTTTAATATTCTTCCCAAAGAAGGACATGATATGTCCAAAGCTCCGCCAATTTATGTAGATGCATAACAATATGATTATTACTATAGTTATTATATTACAAATTGCTTTTTCATATAATATACAGTTCAATAGTTATTTTCTTAGTCTATATTATGTAAATTCATCTATAACTTTGCTGTATTGTAAGCTATTGTATAAAGTGTATAAGCCAGTATAGATTGTAATCTACATAAAAAAACTCAATCAATCAATTCAGTTCAGTCACTTCATTACTTCAGTCACAGATGGACTCCGACAAAGAGGATGTCATTATAGCGGGTGGTGCGTTTACTGTATTGCAAGAACAAGAAAAAGAAGTTTCCTCCATTTAGATTTGCAGTCATCTATTGATAACTGCATTTTAATTGAAATTTCCTTCCACAAATCCTCTCTTACTGTATTATTATCGTGAAGCATGCTGCAGATCATACAAACTTTCACATTCTTGTACAAATAGAATCAGTTTTCGTCATCCATTCGAATTCACCTTTTTAAAAACTCTTCTCACAATAGATGGTCAAGGGATGAGCATCGACTAGAACTGAATGAGGGTAGTAGGGTAGAAACGCTGGTAAACATCTACAAGTCAGAACAGACGGCAGGTGTACACGAAGATGCTCGAGGCTCTACGGAAATAGCCGAAGCCGCTTCGGTGACCCATGGGGCATGAGATCGTGGCCTTGAAGAGCTCTCAAACGACACGGTCGCAACACCAACGCAGCACGACAGCAGCACAGTCCCTATGTGTGAATGACTGTAGGCTCTTGCCATGCATTTCAAATGGAGAGACCGTTTTGGTGCATCCATCTAAAATCGACCGGCCGCAGTCTCATCGCAACCGCAACGTAGCACAGTCCCATATGTGTGAATCAACCTTGAGTGGCTCTGTTATAATGACCTTAATTTGAATTCCAGTAAAACTAAGTTAGTGCCTAATAATTTGACCGATTGTCAACAGTAGTTTAATATACTACTATTATCATAACCTCTTGAAAAGCAAGAAGTTGATAGCTTGTATAAAACACAGTAACGAAAAATGGATCAAAAACAATATTATATTGTAATAATTTTCTTATAGAATATTTCTGTATTTTCTGTTGCAGGTACTGGTAAACGACCAATGACAACTGTTCGCAAATTCCGAATCCAGAAA
>NW_024094699.1:0-10063 GCF_014356525.2 Nilaparvata lugens
AGCAAACCAATTGAATTATTCATTTGCAATCACTTTAATTTTTTACAGTATAAGTTATTAGATGTAGTAATATGGATTCACTTAATTGACAGTAGAGAATACAGATTCACTTAATCTGTCAGTAGAAAAGGGAATTTTTTTTCCTCAGGGAATTAATTTTTTCCCTTCACTGAGAAAGGGAATTATTTTTTCCCTCACTGGAGAGAGAAGAGAGAGATCACTCTCTCCTCTCTCTCTTCATCCCCCTCGTTCAATTTATTCAGGGGAGAATTAAATAACAACACAATTACAAATTATATAATGAATATTAGAACCCACATAGACTATACGTCCGTGTGTGGGAGCAGTTCTTAAGATTAGTTGTGTTCAATAAAAAATATTGGGCTATAAGTATAAGATACATACGGTAAATGAAATAAAAATAGATTATATTTATATATTTTTAGGATTAATTATATGAAAAAAAATCAATTTGAATTTGAGAAGGAAGAAAAGACAGATCCATTGGAAAAAATTAGATCGGCTTGTAATAATACCTATTTTTATAATTTATTAATAATTATTATTTTCATCACACCAGAACAGCCGGAATCGCTTTTTGCAAAATGTGTTTGGTAAGAAACAGATTAAAATTTGAATTTCAAACATAAGGTGATTTGATTAAATTCTCTGCATCCTGCGATCCAACATACATTAACCATTCAGAAATTCTGTGCTTTAACACTACAGTGACTCGGCCCGCCCCAGCCTCAACTATTTCTGGAGGAAGGTTTCTATACAGCCATTGCGAAATGTAAAATGAATTGTGCCTTTGCAAACTGATACTAATAGGAGGATTAAATAAACGTGACATTGTTTGGTTTCTGGTTAGATGACTGTGTTGAATCTCTCTGAAAAAAGTGTCCTTATTATTAAAAATGTAAATTACTAAAGTTTTTATGAAAATCTGCCTAACATTCATTACTGGAAATATATTGAATAGTAGATTGGTGGGAAACGCTGGTTTTTTTGTAATATGGTTTTAATTATCAACCTCTGGGCGACCGACAGAGGCTCCAAGACCGCTAATGACGCACCTCCCCACGCCAGAATGCCATACTGCAGCAAAGACTGCACATACGCAAAGTACACTGTCCTGCAGCGATCCACAGTAAGCACTTGGCCCAGCCGAAAGGATAGATTAATTTTCTCAAACGGTTCTTCAGCCCTTGTACATGAGGAACCCAGCTTAATTTACTATCCAGGATGACTCCTAAATATTTATAAGACTGAGGATCGTCACAGGTGTGCATCCTTAACACATAGCGATCACAGTCAATATCTTGTCGACCAATAAATGGAATGTTTGGTTTTTTCAATATTAACTGTAAGAGAGTTATGGTCAAACCAATTTCTAATTTTGGCAAGGTCATGGGATGCGTGCTTGTATGCCTCACCCCACGTGCAGCCCTCAGATACCACAGCCGTATCATCCGCAAACAAGAACAGTTTCCCTTTAATTTTCAATTTGCTTATATTATTAATATAAATCAAGAACAATAGAGGGCCCAATGTACTGCCCTGGACTACTCCGTACTCTATTGGTAATAGTTTGCTAAGAGATCCATTGATTGAGACAATTTGTGAGCGATTCCCTAGATAACTAGTGAACCACTCCAATTCTCTATTTCTCACTCCTATTGTTTCTAGTTTTTTGTAAAGCTTTGTCCTATCAATCGCATCAAAAGCTTTTGCTATATCTAAAAATGTAATCAAAACCTTCTTCTTATTTCCTAATTTTGTAGCTATCTCTTTGGTTAGGTCAAACAAAGCATCTGAGGTGCTTTTGTTGGTAATGAATCCATATTGTTCGTCTGCAATAATATTTTCCCTAACAAGGTATCTTGTGAGCTGAACTTTAACACATTTTTCTATTATTTTACTAACAACTGTGAGAAGAGAGATTGGCCTATAATTGCTTATTATTGACTTTGGTCCTGCTTTGTAGATAGGGATAATTTTTGCTGTTTTTAATGATGTTGGAAATTTTCCTGTATTGATACTCAGGTTTATGATGTGCATTAAGGGTTGTTGTAATTCATTAAAGTTATTTTTAATCATTTTAGTAGGTATACTATCTAACCCGGGTGATGAGTATTGTACTTCTTCCTAATACTGTTTATAACACCATAAAGTTCTTCTGAACTGATCGGCTGTAGGTTGAATACAGACTGAGTAGCATGATCAGCATCATCCACCTCGGCAGGTCCTACTGGGTTCAGAGCCTCTGTCAGTTGTTTTCCCACAGAGAAGAATATTCGTTGAAAGAATTGCTTAAAGTTTCGAGCGCTGTGGCAGCCGAATCACAAGTTTTGTGCCCAAAAGCCCCGACTGGAAATACCTCCTTGCCAACTGGACGCCCTGAAATCTCATTGACGATTTTCCAGAATTTTCTTGGATCGCCAGCTGCGGAATCTATCTTCTTTTTATAAAAGTTATTTTTAGCATTTTTTATTAAAGAGTGAAGCGAGTTCCTATACCTAATATATCTTTGTTTTAGATCGAGATTAAAAGGTTGGGCCCGCACTTTTTTGCTAAGTTTATCGCGCATTCTAATAGATATTACTAATCCTGACGTAATCCATGGTTTTATCTTTTTGTTCTTTGAAGTTATCGGGGTACTGCTTGAATTAGACTCTAAAGTTGTTTTCAAGATACTGAGAAATGAATCTGTAGCTTTGTCAACATCATTTGTATTCAAAACTTCATCCCAGCACTGAAATTGCAAACAATGTTTAACTCTGCTCCAACATACTTTTGAATGAAATTGATTACTATTGTTATTGTTGTTATTATTACAATTACTACTACCGGTATTATGAATTATGTTTAAGCAGATAGGATAGTGATCGGTTATTTCGGATTTTAAGATAAAAGATGATAATTTTGTTCTGTTGGGTATTTTTGCAAAAATATGATCAATACAAGTATTACTATCAGGCCGGGTTACTTTATCAATACATGAAATTAAGCCGTTTGCATACATCACCTCCATGTAGCGATCTAATTGCATATTTGGGGTTGGATTAAGTATGTCACAGTTAATATCGCCAATTACTGCCGAAAGGCCAGCGTTATCAAAGTTCTTGCCACAAAAATCATTCAAGGCATTTGTGAACAGCAACTGATTAGAATTTGGACTGCGATAAATAGCTAGGAGATTGCAAGGCAGACCAAACCAGTCGAAAACAAGATTCAGGCAGGTGGCAACCCCTCCCAGACACAGCTCAGTACACGAAACAGACAGGGCACTATCAATGTAGATAACAATACCATCATTATTATTGATACTATTGAATGATCTAAACACATTGAAACCATCGATGTTATTAAATCAGTATCGTAATTAAGCCATGCTTCAGTTAGAATAATGCAGTCGAATTTTACTTTGAGATCTTCAATCAATACTAAGAATTCGTCGAAATTGCGATTATAGCTCCGGATATTCTGGTGGATAATTTGAACGATTGAGTATTTCTATCTTATCTTCCTGGCTAGCCTGATAAAAACTACCTGTATCTTCACAGTATAAGCACTCTACTAACTGGTAATCAAAATTAGATTCTGTTCAATCATAAAAATCAATTCGAATGTATCCGCTTTCGGAAAGCTGCTAAAAAATATAAATAGAATTATAAGAGGCCGATAGCTTTGTTGATGATTAAAAGACTTTACTAAGTTAGAAGCAAAACAATATACACTGAAAAAATAAATAAATGTGGGTATTTTCCAATTTGAAGTTTTTTTTTATAGATCTAAGCAATAAGATATCATACTTTCAGATAGTGATAGCCAATTCAAGTTGTTTTCATAGATTAAATTATTCGCTCACAACTAAAGTTAGTATGGTCGCCTACTTGAGTAGAACAATTTGAAAGACTGAAACATTTTTGCAATATGTTTCACTTTGATCTCTCCTTCAAAATTGTAAATGAACAAGATAAAATAAAATATACATGTTAATAATCATTTCAACAACTGAATATCATTTAAAACTGTTCGTTAAAACTGATTAATGAATATTAAAAACGAAAATGCAATGAATCTTTCTTGGATTTCCACTTCATTAAACTAATTGAGGGTTTCGGAAAAACATTTCATGATATAATATATGACATAAATAAAATAAGAATTAAGTTACCTCTGTTAGTATGCTTCTAAATTAAAACAAAAAAGTCTTCAACTTGAAGTTATTTAACGTTCTTAAACTCAAATAATAATTCAACTTGTCCTTAATCAACTATATTCATAAATCAAAATAAAATCTATTATTATTGTTTTATATTATCATTCAATACCACAATTATAAAAATATACCCACCAATATCAGTAATGTAAAAAAGAAGAATATTCTCAGTGTAACTCAGATTCAAAATCTGATGCTTACCGTATGCTATTTAAATTAAATTTAGCAGTTCCATCGCTCAAATACCCGGCGATTACTGTATAAAACAAGTATGAATAGCATTGTACCTATTGACTAAATTTAAACTGTTCCAAATACTTGGGAATTATTAATACTATTGAAGAAGTATTAATCAAATGTATATAGGCCTACTCGTATTTTATTATTATTATCAGTCTCCTATGCACAGTGGGTGAAGATAATTATTAAAAACTCACAGTTTGATCGATTTCGATACTTAAGAGCCTGATCCTGAAGCCATCGCATTCGTGTTTGGTGTAGCCGCTACATCATCACTTGTCGCATCGGGAGCAGCGGGGTGTGACTCGGTATCGGCAGCCATTAATTGTTGCTGATTTTTGTCCAATAATTGTTGAAAGAACTCCACATGCTTTACTCGTTGTGGGTTCGTGGTCGGCGGGATTGACGGTGTACGATTATCTCTCATCTTCGATGGTAACCGATGGCGGCAGACACTCGTAACTGTTAAGTTCACTTTCAGAGTCTAGCAGTTCCTCCAAGTATTTGAAAAATATTCTCACCTCGCGATCTCGGCACACCAGCAATAATAATGTTATTTTTCCTGGTTTGCTGTTGTAGGTCTGACACCTCATACTTTAACAAATTAAGTTGAGTATTTAAACGTTCGTTTTCAGTTCTAAGGTATTTTACTTGCGAAGTATTTTGCTCACACTCTTTTCTCACACCCTCGAACTGTGACTTGAGTGATCCTAAGTCTTTGACAACACTTGCAATGTCCTCTTGCATTTTTTTAAGAGCGAGTTCTGACGAGTCACTGCGCTCGTTAAACTCCTCGCGAAAAGAAGCAATTGCCTCAAGCACTGACTTTTCACTGTTACTAGTGGGTACACAGACACTGTTAGCCGAGTTAGGAGGTTTCATACATGAATCGCACTTCATATTTTTACGCGTGTTCACTTTATTTTTGACGTCGCCCGAAACACATTGAGCATGAATGTTGACCGAGCATTCGCTACACTTTATAATGTCTTTCACTAACATTTCTCTCCCGCATTTTCCGCAATCATCACCCATTATAAATAAATTTGTGAGAAACAGAACTGAAAATAATAAAGTTTGCAGGGGTGGGGCTAGGGGCTTGGGGGTAGATTGCGCCAAAAGTAGTCTGAAATCTTCATCTTCTCTACTCACTCACCCCTGTTGACGACGTAATTGTTGAGCCCAAATTATAAAAGTGGTATTACATGATAGCTGGAGTCTTGTTTCATCGACTCGCAATACATTTTTCTCAAATACTCTGTCCCTGGGGGCAGCAAGGGACCTGTTCAGTGACAACACTTCTTTCTTGTTCACAGCGTAATCATTGAGTCTAACATTTCGTTCTTGAGATAAATATTACCAAGTGAAAAAAAAAATCAGCTATAAGGATAACCGCAGAGTTTTAGGCACTTCAAGAACGACATAATGTAGTCTCCTATCATCCAGGAGCCACTCCCTGGAATGTTCGAGACCACTTCTGAAGCATCTCCTAGGCTGAATGATAGCTGAAGACTTGTGTCATCAATTCGCATCACATTTTTCTTGAATACTCTGTTCCCTGGGGGCGGCACAGGACCTGATTACCTATAACTCTTATAACTCTTCTCTCCCTCTGAAGGCGTAATTATTGAGACAAATTATGAATGCACTATCACATGTTAGCTGAAGACCAGAAAAATCTATTCATAACTCATTTTTCTTGAATTAGAGAATTTTTTCTTGAAGAATCCTGGCCACCCACAACTCACCTTCCTTGCTGACAATGTCATTGTTGAGCCTGAAGTATATTGATGGTATTTTGTGATAGCTGAAGACTTGTTTCATCGAGTTGCTTCAAACTTTCCCTGAATACTTCTTCCCTGAGGACATTTCCCTTGGATACACCTCCTGGAGTTGGCAAGGGACCTGGTTACTTACAGCTCTTACCTTCGCTGAAGGCGTAATTTTTGATTCCCAATTATGTTGGTAGTATCAAATGATAGCAGAAAACTTGATTCATCGAGTTGGTACATACTTTCCTCGAATAATCCGTCCCTGGGGGCGGCAAGGGACCTGGTTACCTAAAACTCTTCCTCCTTGCTGATGGTGTAATTATTGAGTCCAAATAATATCATGAAAGTGATATAACAAGATAGCTGAAGACTTGTTTCATTGATTCGCATCACATTTTCTCTTGTATACTTTGTCAGTGGGCGGCAAGGGACCTGGTCACCTACAACTCTTCTCACCTTCTGGAAGCGTAATTATTGAGCCCAGATTATGAAAGCGGTATAACATGATGGCTTGAGATTTGAGTCATCGATTCTCATCTCATTTTTTTTATAACTTTGTTCCTGGGGACGGCAAGGGTCCTGGCCACCTACAACTCTCCTTCCTTGCTGACGGTGTAATTGATGAGCAAAAGTATGAAGGTTGTATTACATGATATTTCTCAAATAAAGACTTGAGGTATTATTCACTTGATGATATGCCGGTCTTGCTTCAGATTTTCTAATGGATCAACTTCCTGAATTGATTATGATAAATAGCACTGATGATGATTAGACTTGACAACTTGCGGTTGATGTTGTATAGCCTATCTTAGTTTGACATCATTGAGATAATTTTTTTCCACATTAGGTAACTATACTCTCTCCTGCATTTTGCTTCATTCAAATTAGGTTTTTTAAGTTATGTGCTGAAAGACTCATTGTACAATTTATTAGTACAATCAATCAGGATTTTTTATTCAATTCACGTATCATAGTTCTATTTCATAACATTCCAGCTAGACTATTTTGAAAATCAGTGATCTACCATATTTTATTTAGTAAAGTTATGTCATCAATGTTTCTTCACACATTTTTTTTTCTTCTGGCCGTTATCAGTTCTCCGATCTTATGTTATCGCAATGTTGTTTTCGTTACTGAATATTTATTGAATACCCACCAACTACTTATCAATTAATTTTTGCCTGTAAGGATTTTATTATCAGTATTTTTTTCTCAAATTCCTCTCAGAGTGAAATAGATATAGATTATAGTATTTCAATTCTCTTCCAGTTATAACAGATATTTTGGATAACTGGCAAAATCGCTGAATGAAAAGATTTTATAGGTCTCAAGCAAACACCTGCTTTGTTATCACCGGTGTGATATCAACAAGTTAGAGATTAGATAATAACGAGTATCCTGGGTACAATTCGAACAGCCAAATAGAATAGAATATTAATGCTATTTATTTAATTATATAGAATAATGAATTTTTGAGGTTAGGCTCTATGATACTTACTGGTCGGCAACCTAATAATCGGTCAAGCCATATAAATTGAAACTTAGCCAGACACCTGTGGCAAATTTAGTTGTAAACAAATAGCATTCGCTTAAAATGTGATCCAAGGATTTGGTAACCACATGGCATGTTAATGTGAAAGGAAAAAACAATTGAGAGAACACAAAAATATTATTATGTCAAACGAGCATGTACAAAGTATGTAAAATAAATAAAAATATTAAGAAATAATTAATAAAATAAATTTAACACTTTTATCAGAGATATTGTGGAACTTCTCCATATTAAGATAAAGAAAGGAAAAAAGATGTTGTCGAATTCCACTATAACATTTTATTCACCAATACTAGTTTTCGTTGCCTATGCACTAGTTTTAGTTGCCACTGAAGATGTTGCCATAGGCAACGAAAACTAGTTTGGTGAATAAAAATGTTATAGTGGAATATGACATCTTTTTTTTCTTTTTTTTTCCTTTCTTTATCTTAATTAATAAAATATTGTTTATATTGTTGAAACTATATTTAGAATATTTTATGGGCCTAAATTGCTGAAATTTTATCATGTCATTAATAAGTTAAATATAAGCCAATTTAAAAATATTATAGGCTACAATCAGCAATAAACTAGTCAGAAGTTAACATTTGATCTCTTTTAGTATAGTATATTTGTAAAGGAAGGCCGTATAACAATAAATACAGGCATACAGAGCACATTGACAGATCTAAATAAGACATAATGAAGTATAAATTAATAAATACCTGTGATAATCTTGTTTGAGAACTTTTTAACACTCAACAATTGTAAATTCTATCTTGTGGACCACTATAAAGGCCTTGTTAGCCAAACTTCCACTTTCTTAAATTTTTGACACATTATCTTTTCAAAATGAGTCTCTCTTCGTCCACGCAAAGTGATGTAGCAGACACACTGCCGACGGCAGAGTAGCGGTAGTCGACGCTGAGGGGGGTGCGATGGAGTCCATTGACCAGATACCTCCAGTCACCACCATGAATCCTGGGAACAGTGACAGATTATCAAATATCTATCAAGAAGCAGGAAGGAGGATTATGTTAGAGGGGGTTCTCAAGTCATTTTCTAACAGTTTAGAGAAAACAATGGCCAGAGTAAAGAAGGATATAAAGGCGGAAATGAAGGAAGTGCAGGAATCATTGGAGGATATGTCGGTAAGGATGAGTAGGGATATGAAAGGGGTTATACAGGTCGCAGAACTGAAAGTAGATGCAATATATACAAAGTAGAAAATTATAGGGAAGAGCTTAAGACTACTTCAAATTTGAAGTTGGGTGCACAAGCCAATACTAACAAAAAATAGAGGCAAGGGTAAGCACAGTTACATGTGAATTAAATGGAAGAATAGATCGTTCAACAGTACAAAACACCTCACAAATCCAGGAAATAGTAGTAAGCATTAAAGCCAATTGCCAACAAGAAATTCAGAAACAGGTTGCGATTACCAACCAGAGTATGATCTCTACATAGATAAAAACACTTGTACTATTACATCTATTCATATTAAACAGACCAGTATGTGCACACAAATAAACCAATTATAGAGTAATATTGATCAGAATGTAGAATCATGTGAATCTTTAGAAGGAGCTATCCAAGAGCAACAATCACCTTAGTACAATTAAATCAAGAAATAGAAATCAATAAAACTACAAGTAATAATCAGTGGCAAATACGCAGGATAAATTATAGAATGGAAAATCAGGTCCAACAACACCCTCATAGAATTCAAATAATTCAGTCAAATGATAGTATCAATTCAAATGGCATACTGGATGGACTAGGCCGATCTGATAATACCGATTGCCACCTACAGCGAAATCATTTATAGATCAAATAAATTGGTACAATCCCAACACCCACCTCTTGGAATATGTGGCGACTCGATTGACTAGTTTGTTGAGCGGTGAACTTCTGATGTTCTTCCAGATCCATCATGACAAATTCAGGACATTAGACGGATTTATTGCAGCTTTCCTGAAACAATATTGGAATAAAAATAGACAAATGGATACACTAGCCAATATTATATCTTGTGAATTTAATCCTAGGACACATATATCAATTTTGTTACACTTCAATTTAAAAATTCTCAGTTGGAAGAACCAATTATTAATGATTCTGCCTTAGCAAACATAATCTTGAAAAAACCACCCTTTTGAGTCAGAATGGCACTCGCTACACAGCCAATAACCGGTTGCAAACATCTGATAAATCATTATATGGTATACAATCTGTGATGGATATCAAACCACCGGTCAGATCAGTCATATACTCGAAATCAGTATAATTCAAATG
>NW_024094701.1:0-10219 GCF_014356525.2 Nilaparvata lugens
TTGATGATTCCGTGTGAGCACCTGGTCGCCGATCTGGTAACAAGTCTGTGTCTCGGCTATCGGCTCCCTTTCTATTGAGATAATTTTCTTGGTTCAACACGGCTTCGTGTTGGATTGCGGTTAGCATGTGTAGACGCTGGTTATATGGTCTTTGTGCGGTTCGAGTTGATTTTCGGGCCAGTGGCTCCATTCCCCTGGCCGTGGAAGGGTTGGCCAAACAGGATTTGACTGGGCTGTATCTTGTTGCTGTGTTCTGTCGAATTTCGCAGGGTGAATAGCACGGATGGTAGTTGGTTCTCCCATTCTTGGTGTTGTTCTTGTAGGCGGATCCGTAGTCCCTTCTTGAGTTCCTGGTTCCTTCTCTCGGTAGGGTTGGCTCGGGGTGATAAATGGGCGTGGTGTAGTGTAAGACTCCCCATTTGAGGCAGAGTTCGTTCCATAGTTTCCCCGTAAACTGAGTGCCATTGTCGGAGAGTAGGATTTTTGGGTATCCCCATCTGGGAACAGGTGCGTATCCATCGTGTGGCCAATCGTGTTGGCGTCGCCGTGAGGCAGCGGTAGGCTTCTATCCACCTGGAGAAAGAATCATGATGACCAATATGAATCGATTTCTTCGCTTGGAGAGTGGGTAGGGCCCATCAGATCGAGACATACGGTTTCCCCATGGTCTAGTAGACCGTCGCGGTCGTTGCGTAGGTTCGTGATTCCGGTTGTACACTTTTGAGCAGCTACACAGCAGCAATTTTGTACGTATGCGGTTATCTGCGCCTTCATATGGGCCAAGTGTAGTATGTAGTGATGTTTCGGTAGGTTTGGCGTAGCCTGGATGTCCCATTAGATCATCGTCGTGATAGCGGATAGCCGTGCGAAAGTTGGGCAGTATGACTATTCGCCAACCGTCGCGTGTCTTCTTCTCCCAGAGTCGGTTGTGTAGGCGTAACTGGTGAGGAATACTTGATCAGTTCCGGTTGATCCTCCACCGACCGGTTGTTCGATCTCCATCCATGTTGCACCTGCACGTTGATCTGGTCGTCTGTGGCCTGTGCTTTCCGAATCTCTTCTAACAGTTCAGTTTCGGTTGGATGCTTGCTAGCGTAGCGTTTCACTGGTGACTGGCAGGATGTCGGGGAGCATGGTTCGTTCTAGTTGTTGACTGGTCTCCTCACATTTTTGTTGTCGGGTTGCCGTGACAGTGCGTCGGCGAACTGATTTTCTTTACCCGGCAGTGGTCTAGGGTGAAGTCAAATTCTTGTAGGAGCAGGGCCCATTGAGTGAGTTTGGTGCAGCTGTCCTTTGCAGTTTGTAACCAGGTAATCACCTTATTGTCGGTACGGAGTATGAATGGCCTGCCTTCCAGGTAAGGGCGATATCACTCTATTGCCCAGACAACTGCAAGGCACTCTTGTTCGTTACTGTGATACTGTTGTTCCGTGTGGTTCAGCTTGGCACTGGCGTATGCGATCACCTACGGTCATTGTTGATTTCTTGGTATAGGACAGCCCCTATACCGACCTTGCTGGCGTCTGTCTGTAGGATGAAGGTCTTGGAGAAATCTGGTCGACAGAGTGGTTGGATGTTGGCGGTCAATGCTTGTAGGCGGCGGAAAGCTGTCTCTCCTGTTGGTGACCATTTCCATCGCGTCTTTGTGCTAAGTAGCTCAGACAGAGGCGCACAAACGTCAGCGGTGTTGGGTAAAAATTCTCGTAGCCAGCCGACTACTCCGAGAAACTCTCGCAGTTTCTTTCTGGTGGTGGTGGTTGGGCAGAAGTCACAGCTAGGATAGCCTGCGGTTTTGCTTGGTTGCCCTCGGAGGTGATTATGTGACCGAGGTATTCAAGTTGCTTGCGGCCGATCTGGCATTTTGCTGCTGAGACAGAGAGATTGTATAGATTTAACCGTTCAAACACTTGGCTAAGTGGAGTAAGTGTTCTTCCCAGGTATCCGAGTACACAATGATGTCGTCGAGATAAGCGTAGCAGAACTTGTCGACGTATCCACTCAGTACCTTGTTCATCATGGATTGGAAGCAGCTGGGTGCATTTCGTAGGCTGAAAGGCATGACCTTAAATTGTAGCTTTTCGCCGTAGGGATGGTGAAGGCCGTGTAAGGTCGAGACTGGGGTGCGAGTGGTACCTGCCAGTATCCCATCCGTAGGTCGAGTGAGCTGAATATTTTTGAAGTTCCCAGGCTTCAATGACGTCCTGTAGGGTCATCTGCGGTGCCGTGGCTGGAACGGTGATGGAATTCAGCCATCGGTAATCAATGCAGAACCTGATGTGCCGTCCTTCTTGGGGACAACGACGATTTGAGAGTTGTAAGGCGAATCACTGGCTTCTACCAGGTTGCGTTCCTTGAGGGTGGCAACTTCGGACTCGATAATTTGCAGTTTCTCCCGTGAGTATCGGTAAGGCCGCTGGCTGCGTATTTCTGAGCTGTTGAGTTGAATTGTCATGGTGGCGGCCGTGGTGATGGAGGGTGGCATCTGCTCCATGAACAATTTTGCATGTTGTTGCAGTAATACTGTTAACCGTCAGTGCTGGTCGCTGGGCGTGTCTTCTAGTAACTTGTCAACCAGGTGAGTGTCCATCTCTACTGAGACTGGTGGTTGCGCTATCCAGAAGATCGTATCTCGCTGCGTCTTGCCGTAGATTAGCCTGTCTTGCTCAAAGTCAAGCACTGCCTTATTCTCCCGAAACCATGGTCGTCCCAAGATGATGTCTTTGCGTAGGTCAGGTATTTTGAATGTGCTGTTGGATCTGGAGTTCCAGATGTCCTTGTATGGCCGTTTCGCAGCTAGTGGACTGTTGGCCAGCAGTACAGGTAGCTTCAGCGGTTGGATCCGTGTACCGTGGTTGAGGTGGGCAGCTCTCACGAAGTTGTGCATTGCGGCTGAATCGAGTGGAGCGTGTAGTTGTTTACCCGAGAGGATGACAGGGATCCGGGGTAGAGTCTGTCCGTCTATCTGGATCACGGCTAGGTTCAGTGCTTGGCTGGGCGGAAGGCTGGTGATGTGGTTGTTGACTACTGGGGCGGCAGTGTTGGTGACCTTGTCGGTGACTGCGGCCAGGGCAGTGTTGGTGACCTGGTGGCTGACTGTGGCTGGGGCTGTTGGTGACCGGCTGGTTGACGGCGGCTGGGTCAGTGTTGGTGACCTGGTGGCTGACTGCGGCTGGGGCAGTGTTGGTGACCTGGTGGCTGAATGCGCTGGGTCAGCGTTGGTGACCTGGTTGTCGACTGCGGCGAGGGCAGTGTTGGTGACTCCGTCCATGACAGTGACCCCGGTAGGTGGCGGGTGCGTGTGGGTCACAGTTGCATGTTCCTCCCCAGGCTGGTGGTCGATGACGCGCTCATCGTCGGCTGGTGATGCTGTCCTCTCGCGGGCCAGTAGAGGCGCGGCTGCTGGGTGCTGTGGAGAGTCTCTGTCAGCTAGGAAGAGCAAGGGGTCTTCAGTAACATTGGAAGGAGACTTAGCGATGCTAGCAGGGTCTACGGTGGCGTGACAGGTAGGCGATCGATCCGTTGTGAGTGAGACGGTCATGAGTGACGGCTGGGTGGTTGACGCGCAAGGGTGTGCCGGACGCGGTTGCTGTTGTGAGACGGTGACCCGGTGACGACTAGTACTGGGTCATTCTTGATAGCCCGTGGAGGTGCGGCTGCTAGGTACCGTGGAGAGTCTCCGTCAGCCGAGAAGAGTGAGGGGTCTTCGGTGACGTTGGAAGGAGGCTTGGTGACGCTGGCAGGATCCACGTGGCGTGACCAAGGAATGACTGGCTGGCCGTTTCGGTGACGGTTATCGCTTGTAGTTGGGGTGGTGACCTGCGAGGCTGGCGCTGCGGGTCTTGCACCTCATCGTTAGTGTAGTGGACTCCTACTTTCCGTGCTGGAGGGGTGGAGTCCGAGTCTCTCCAGTATCCCTTTCATTTCCCTGCCGTTTCTTCTCTTCTTCGCGAGTTCTGGGCAGTCGCGATGAAAATGCTTGGCCGGGCAGTAATGACACTGAGGAAGCTGTTGTAGTTGAACCTCGGTGGCGGCTCTCGATGGGGTGGCCCTGCGGGTGCCGTAGGTTGAGGCGGCTTATATTTGGTCGACTGTTGAGGTCGGTTTCCAGGTCGTTGGCGATCATGATCAGCTCTTCATAGTTTGTGGGACGAGCAGCTCGAACTAGGGTGCGAAGCTCGGAACTCAGCTGACCGATGAGCAGGCGATCACCTCGTCTTCAGCCAGGTTGGTTCCTAAGCGCTGCTGTAGTTGGAGCTTCTGACGGATGAATCGCTCCACTGGCTGGTTCAGTTTGTGGGTGGTGCCATAAAATTCCGTGTGAGCGGCTGCGA
Source organism: Nilaparvata lugens (assembly GCF_014356525.2). NCBI lineage: Eukaryota > Metazoa > Arthropoda > Insecta > Hemiptera > Delphacidae > Nilaparvata > Nilaparvata lugens. Next base: position 4,332 of record NW_024094701.1, read on the forward strand.
TTTTATGGGCTCCCGAGAAACGGGCCTGGAGTCGGTCACGGAACTGTTCCCAGGTGGTGACGAATTCTCCATAGTCTCTCCACCAGGCGGCGGCGTCGTCTTGTAGTTGCGCTTTTAGAAGCATACCCAGGTATAGCTGGGAATGTGGTGACCCTGTAGCAGCTCGGTGCACTGTCGCATGAAGGTGATTGGGTCTTCATGGAGCTTGCCGCGGAAGAACGGTAGCAGGGTCGCTATGCTGGTCAGCTGGCTGAGGTTGCCGGTGTAGCTGATGGCTGGAGCCGGTAAGTTGGCCATGTTGCTGGTTGCGGTAGTGGCGTGACTAGAGGTTGACGGTGGAGCAGGCAGGTTGACGGTCAGCGCGCTGGGTTGCAGGTGGTTGGTCGAGCGGGCTCGCTGGTGAAGGCGGGTGGCTGCGTTGCCCCGGTTTCGCTGGTGGAAGCGGGCGGCTGCATCGTGCTGCTGTCGGTTTGACCGGTGGTCTGTGCCAGGCCAGCCGCGAATGTAGACTCGGTGTGCTGGCTGGTTGACTGCATCGAATCTTCGGTGGTCGTATCTCCACTGTCTCCGGCTCCGGTTCTAGTCGCTACCATGTTCAGGTGTTATGGGCGCCACTGGGAAATTGCCTGTTCCCAGACAGGTATTCTGAATTGAAAGATTCAGAGACACATTTTGTTGAAAAAATAAGTTTGAATTTTTTTGTGTGAAAATTCAAGACATACATTTAGATGAAAAATTTAAGACATACATTTAGTTGAAAATTTAGGTTGACATTATGTTTGAAAAAAAAGTTTTGACAGTGGTAATGGGTTACTGTATCTCCATACAGTGAGTGGACCCACGTTGGCAGGTGCCAATAATTGATATGGCGGAAGGTGTGGCTTTCATCAATTGGGCTAGTCAGTCGGGTCGAGCGAGGGGTTTGTTACCACTGTCTGAAAAGTGGCTTTTGGTTGCCCTGAAAAGGGCCAAGTTTGTTGCTGGTGGCCCTGAAAAGGGACCAAGATTGTTGCTGGTGGCCCTAAAAGGGACCAAGGCAGGCTAGATGTTTAGTAGTCGTCGACTGGCGCGATACCACGCTGCGCGAGGGTCCCAGGCAGGTCCGTCTGGTGCGAGAGCAGCCGGCAGGGGCTCAAGTCAATGGTTCGCAGTCTCCACTCTGTTTACCCGGGCTACGGAGAGGGCTGACCAGGTGATCTACTAGCCAGAGGTCGTGCCGAATCTCCGCCGGAGGACCTCCTCGACCACTTCCTCGTTTAGAAGGGGCCTTCGTTCAAACCCCAGGCAGGCAGGGTCATAGGCTTCCGCTGCACACACTCCGATGTCAGTTCGGCACCCAACCCAACCGCACATCCAAACCGTGCGCCAGTTGTTAGGCTGGGGCGCTAAGTCTTGGGGCGCAGCTGGCGCGGCGGTGTACAGCCTCAGCCTCTCCTCCACCTGGCGAAGCCGACGTAGGCCCTCCTCTTCTGGATTCGGCGGCCGGCTCGGTTACTCCTAGGCATCGGCTGGGTAGTAGACAAGGAAGACACTCAGGTTGCGGTTAGTCTCACCGTGGTTCCCTCATTGGCTTGCTCGCTGCTCTGCTCCTGGTCTCGTAGTGTCTTGGCTGGTAGTCTCTTCTGGCTCTTCAGTGGAAGGCTGCTAGTGAGACGGACTTTCCCATTCTTGCTTTGACACACAAAAATTCTTTGAACTGACTATGATGATGATGATGACTGTGACGAACCTGAGGAGAAGAATCCGTAAGATCAAGAAGTACTAGACGCTTTCAAAATTATCAGGCAAGGATTAAAACTGAAAAATAGTGTACCAGACATGTCCGACGGTTTGAATAGATGTGAGTCGTTTATCAAACATGATGTTTTATTCAAATGCAAAATTCAACCGATATTACTCACTTTTTCAAATATAAAACCAAAAAATAGGAAATTTTCGTTTTGAGTTATTATAGTATTTATAGTGAAGTTATTGACAAAATAACCGTATTTTGCGTTCCATCTAATAGTAGTGTAAAAAGTTGAAAAATATTGCTACAGAGTATGTACTTTGATTAAACTCTACTAATAGTACAAATCAAGCTTTCTGGAAACAAATTGGTGAGTTTACTTACTTATTACGTTCTACAAATATTCAAAAAACATGTTTTTTTCAACAGCATGAATTTTCAAATTTCCATATTAATATTGGCCTAATAGGTACCATACCTACGTTCGCGATGATATGTTTTATGTACCATATTCATTTATTTACCGCGGTGATACGATATTATAAGATTGATAGGATCGTGGCAGTTTTCTCGACAGAACCTCTCAATAACGAATACCTCTCGGCAGCGAATTTTTTCTCGGGATTATCGACTTCGATATACAGAGGTTCAACTGTAATAGTAATCAGATAATCGTATAAATACAAGAGAAATTTCTTACAAAAGCCGTGTTCACACCAGATTTGCCAACTAAGCTTGCAGCAGATTTACAGCAAAATACTTGCGTTTACAAATTGTAATTTATTCAATTTATAAAAATTTATTCGATTAACTGATGAAATCTGTATTTTAGCCTGTTTCCAGTTTAATCATTCATGAGATCGGTCAATGTCCAGGGAAAAATGAGTTGGATATATTAATGGTGAACACAACCGCTAACCAGAATTCTCCATTCTTGACCACCATTACAGGAAAGATAATCTTGAGGGAAATTGTTGATTATCCTTTTTCTGTAAGTAATGAATATAGCAGTAATTTTGAGGGTTTATTACAGGAAACTACCTTACCATACTTACAGGAAAGGTTATCATGAAGGATATATGCATATATCATTGATTATTCTTAGTAATAAATTATGTAGTTGATGTCATTAAGTAATAGATATAGCAGATATTTTTAATCGTATTTGAGGGCTTGTTTGAAAGTAGCCTAGATACTTCATATATATAAGCAATAGCATAGCCACCTCTAATACAAGGCCCCGGCCTATGATATTGCAACGTCGCAGTGTAGGCCTAGTATCTAATACATGATTGGTGGAAAAGATTTAAAAAAATACCAGCTGATCTTTTCCACCAATCATGTATTAGATACTAGGCCTACACTGCGACGTTGCAATATCATAGGCCGGGGCCTTGTATTAGAGGTGGCTATGGCAATAGCCAATAGTGGGCCAGAAGATGTGAATGCCTACTATTTGTGAGTTTTGATATTTTTATCAAAAAATCAACAAATTGAATATTTTTCACTCAATTGAGGTAATATTCAAGTAGCGAGGCTCTGCCTTTTTATAAATAAATGAAGTCGCAGATACTAATCACACAAATTCCAAACGATTAATTTTTCCATTACAAAAAATATGATAAATTTAAAGTGGAAGATTCAATTCAAACTGTCAGCATACCTTATAAATAGCATCAATGCTTGTCATTCAACCAATGCTGGCCACAAAGCTAAAACCACTCGATTTACTCAATTGTCCACAACTGTCTCAATTTTCAAATGTTTTATTTTTCATCTTTCTAATCTTATATATTTGTTAGCCTAGATTGTAGCCTATATTTGTTAGCCTGACAACACCTAAACCAACCCAACCTAATCAAACCCACATCAACCTAACCTAATCTACTCCAACCGAAACCTAACCTAACCAAACCAACCCAACCTAATCAAATCCACACCAACCTAACCTAATCCACTCCAACCAAAACCTAACCTAACCCAACCAACCCAATCAAACCCACATCAACCTAACCTAATCCACTCCATCCGAAACTATACAAACCTAAACCAACCTAACCCAACTTGACTTCGCCAGACAACCCAAATCGTGAAAAATCAAATTTATGTTTTAATGCAAAAACTACTATCTCGATCAATTGTTAAACAATATATCGATTTGTCCCTTGTTTTCCACATCACAATAAGCATAATTAATAAATAAAATATTGTTACAGTTGAGAGCAACACTTATGAAGTGTGAAACGCGTGTTGAAGCCACATGTGAACACTACACAACCACCAAGTTTGCTGATATCTGCCGTTTTATGCCTCAATGGATGAAACTATCCAACAGCTCTGACTTTCCTACAAGTTGCCCCTTCTCTGTGGTGAGTTCACATTTATTTAGATCTTACTCTATTTTTTCAGAACGTTTAATGATAGTTGTCCAATGGGAGACATAATGAATAATGTTGAAGATTAATATATAAGTTCAATAAAGATAATTTATGAAGCTTAATATGTACAGTATCATTTAAACTATATTTTCATTCCAGCAATCACTTATGAACGTTCCAACAAAAACGACTGATCATTTATATAAATACTATGTAACCTCTATATACCTACATTCGATATTTGTGAAAAAAAATGAAATATTGCTATTTTGTGGAATAATGAATCATGGTTATTTTTTAATTTTCACATGGGTTCGAATCGCACCGATGGCATGGACGTTTGAACATATCAATAATAATATTATTCACCAAAACATACTTTCCATTGCCCACGCACAAGCAAAAATCTGGTGTGGCGCACTCACACAACTTTCCTTGCCGTTATGAAAATTGATCACCTGACGCTAGTGTTCACGCGCATCTCAAGTCTACTATCCAAAGATCTAAGGCAGCTGGTGACAGGACAATAACGCTGGAAACACACGAGGTCTGCTATCTCTTTATAGTGAATGATTTAATAGAATCAACAGTTGCTAACAGTTTGCAATTGAATAATCACATTTTCTCGAATATCAAGCTCATTTTCGATTTTAGGTGAAAATGTTACTGAACATTGATTGTAGAGATTTTCATGCTCAATCTTTTCCACTTGAATTTTTTTGTTTAAATTGTATCTGAAGCCCGATAATTAGGAATCTAAAATCAAACTTTGCATAGATGGGGCGGAGCTCCTGAAATTTTTACAGATATGGGACTAGTGGCAGTTGATATAGCTTATCAATGACTATTTTAGGTATAAATTTGATCAAAATCGTTGGAGCCGTTTTTGAGAAAATCGCGAAAAACCCTGTTTTTGACAACATTTTCGCTATTTTAGCCGCCATCTTGAATTGCATTTGATCGAAATTGTTCGTGTTCAATCGGTTAAGACAGAGAATTGACAATACTGGTCTCGGTTCTCCTATCTTTCTATGCTGCTATTTAAGCGTGAAACTCACTTTAATCATGTGCAGGCTATCGGTAGACAAGTACATTCATATTAATTTACTTTTAAAAGGCCATCTAACAAACTAAAACTTGCCTTACAAACTTGTGTTTATTAAGCGACAAGTTTTTTGAGCAGAAATAATTTGAATTTAAAATAATTTTAACACTAATCTTTTTCAGGGTGAATACAGATTAAACGGTATGCAGATTGGCAATATGTGGCGTGTATTTCCATTAACCGAGTCTTATTGGAAGGTGACCGCTAGGATGTACAAGCATGACAAATTAATTGGCTGCGTAATCAACAAATTCGAGATAAGGAAAGAGAGAAGAAAAACGAGATTATGATAAATCATATCATTTGCAATTGACACGGTATCTTTGGAAATGTATAGCTGATTATACTAGATTGAAAGGCTAATAAAAATATTCATTTGAATATGCTCGTATTACTTTACTTAATCCCTGTTCAAGTTCTATTAAAATAAGCCTTTACCTAGAACCATGTTATAATGATCATTAAAGAACTCGTGGGATGATTAGACACGCACTCGCTCGCTTGTATCTTATAACCTTCATCTAGCTCGTGCTTTAAAGACTCTCATTATGAAGCTGTTGTGTAAACCACTACTATGAAGTCGTTCAAGAACTGATGATATATTTTTCTTGAACAATTGTATTAACGTTAATTACTGATGAAACAATAATAATAATTGTAGAGTATGATTTAATAG
>NW_024094702.1:0-9043 GCF_014356525.2 Nilaparvata lugens
TAAGTGTGATTGTAAACAAATTAAAACTGTGAATGGATACAGTGAAATTATTCTATAGTGAAGTCCACATTATAATTACAGTGGAGAAATATAGGAGAGCAGCGTTGCCAATTCTCTGCCTTGCCACTGCCTACTATAGAGGACAGCTAATATGTAATGTAATATTAATGTTCAGTTTTGTTTCAAATAATCGATTATATTTTATTTATCAAGAAAATATATTATTTAATGATTAAATAATGAATGTTCATAATTGAAATTCATAAATTACACTTCTACATTTTCAAAGAACGACCTGGCGACGTTGCTGAGCTCAAGGTCTATAAATACAGTTTATGACACTCATGTTCCTTATGGAGCGGCCATTTTATGGGGTCTTTATGGCGGTACATTTGAAAATCCAATCTAATTCAATTTGCTCGTAACAAAATTATGCATTTTAAAAACAATATTTCAGTTCAGATAATATGTGAATTCAGGTTTTCAATTTTTAATAATGTGATTTCAATAATAAATGCTTCAATTATTCATTTATTTATTAAAATTGTTCTTATTCTTGTAACTCAAGGATTATGAACTCAATTAATCATGCAACTAGAAAGAATCTCCATAGCTTGATAAAGATCCAATATTCATGCTTATACACCAGGAAAAAAGACCTCATTGATAATCCATATCAACGTCTTGTCATAAGCATGAAACACTAGACAGCATAGGCTTGAGAATGTGCAATAAGTTGCCATTGGATATGAAATTTTTGAAAATATTGTTATTTTTAAAAATTACTTTTTGAGTGGCTGGTTTTTAGACCTTTCTATTGTTTACAGAGTTCTTCGATTCTACTTGATGTAATTTATTCTACTTTGTGACTTTAAACTATTGCTTTGACTCTATTATTTTGTAATATTGTATTACTATACTTTGTCAATTACCTATATTGGTCTACGACAACAATAAATCTATTTATTTATTATTTTATTATTATTTATTTATTATGTTCAAAAGGCATTGGGACAAGACAGAAATATGCGAGGCCAATTTCAAGTTCCCAATCAATTAGATCTGAAAATTACAATTCAGTTCCTAGTTGGAATCTAAATATTATAATTCTGTCGGAACAATTTATTTTACAATTCAAAGTCAAGCAATATTCCTTGAACAATATTACAAAATAACACATCATGTTGTTCAATCAATAACGATAACAGCTGATAAATTTGATAATTGGTGAACTAGGACCCCATAAAATGGCGATTTTGTAATGCATCACGGGATTGTGTCATGACCTGTATTTATAGACCTTGGCTAAGCTAGGAAAGGATAGCGCCATCTACTTTGTCGAATGATAGACAAGGATAGCAAACGAATGTAAATCAAATACTACCATTATAACGTGGACTTCACTGTAATATGATTTCTCAACTCACCGCCATTATCATCTACTCGTATATGATTAGGAATGTAGATGGTGTTGTTTTAACTCAACTTAAACTACTTCTCATTTAACTCAACTACTTTTAGCTCAACTTCAACTACTTCTAAGTCAACTATACTCTGCACAAAATCACTCTTGACTTGGAGGGACAAGCACAACAGAGAAAGGTTGGGATAAATGTTGCCGTTCTGATCCAGCCAGCGTTCTCTAATCCAATGAGTGTTCAGCTGCTCATGATATGCATACGGATGTTTCCTCTCTGGAAGCACTCATTCGACAAGTTTAATCGACAAATTGGCAACTGCGCTTCTTCTTACGACTCTATCCATCACTGAAATTGGCTGATCTCCCTCCATTTCAAAGTAAGTCAAAAGTAATACTGTACAGAGTATAATCAACGTTTCAACTATTTTTGGCTCAACTTCAATACTACTTCTAATTCAACTCCAACTACGTCCAACTCAATTTGAACTACTTCTAACTCATCTTCAACCACTTTCAACTACTTATAACTCAACTAATCAACGTTTCAACTACTCTAACTCATCCTCCAATATAGTTGAGGCTGGGGCGGCCGAGTCACTGTAGTGTTAAAGCACAGAATTTCTGAATGGTTAATGTATGTTGGATGGCAGGATGCAGAGAATTTAATCAAATCACCTTATGTTTGAAATTCAAATTTAATCTGTTTTTCTTACCAAATACATGTTGCAAAAAGCGATTCCGGCTGTTCTGGTGGATGAAAATAATAATTATTAATAAATTATAAAAATAGGTATTATTACAAGCCAATGTCTAATTTTCTTCCAATGATCTATCTTTTCTTCCTTCTCAATTCAAATTGATTTTTTTAATATAATTAATCCTAAAAATATATTAATATAATCTATTTTTATTTTCATTTACCGTATGTATCTTTATACTTATAGCCCAATATTTTTTATTGTAACACAACTAATATTAAGAACTGCTCCCACACACGGACGTAATAGTCTATGTGGGTCTAATATTCATTTTATAATTGTAATTGTGTTGTTAAATTGTATGATACGTGAATCTTCAACCACTTTAAACTACTTATAACTTAACTAATCACGTTTCACTACTTCTAACTCACTTCAACGACTTGTACAACTCACCGCCTTCCATCTCGATATCATTAGGAATGAAGGTGTGTTAGTGAGCATCTCGAGACAAGGATGACGCACTGCTTGAGACGCATGACAGGGCCGACGCCCTCAGAGGGGGCGCTCATTTTGGGGCGCACATAGGGGCCTGGGGCGCCAGCCGACACGGCTGCAAAACTGGTCACTACGTCCAACCATGCCAGTACGTCGCTCAACTGTAGAAGGGGGGTTGCGTAGGACACTGCCGACAAAAATAAATAAGTGAATGAATAGATGAATAAATAAATATATAAGTAAGTAGATAAATGAATTTATATCATAGAGAAAAGATAGCATAAGAAGATATCCTATGTTAGAGGGCGTTGGGCGTTTATGTTCCAAATCTCACTGCTCAACTCACACTTACGTGACTCAGGTCGAGAAGAGACTCCACTCTAGTCGAGTTTCCAAATGGTGACACTCAGACCTGTCGATTCTAGTCTCCGCGACGTCACCCATTTGGAACAAATGCTCTCGACTATAGTCGAGTCCTCTTCGACCTGAGTCACGTGAGTGTGAGTTGACCTAACAGTAGTCAACAACAAATATCGGCAAGAAATTTGAAAATAATAGCCTGTACCTTGAGATACCTACTTATGCTTATTTTCTCTATGTTTATATCCAAAAATTTACACATATTCCAGTGATTTACATACATAGATAGAAGTAACAGAATGCTTAGCGGCAATCTCTGAATTGAGTTAAAAGAGCAAGCAAAACTATATACTTTGATCAATCAAGGTTTTTTCAACAATGTACAAATATAATCAATTACAAATATTCATTCTCAATGATGACAATCTATTATTTAATCATTGAAAAGTATATTTACTGAGCGAATAATAGTTATTTGTATATCTAGAGTGAAAAGTACGACTTTTTCTCCCTGTGGGAAAAAGTTTGAAGCCCGAGGCGAAGCCGAGGCAGCAATTTTCCTGAGGGAGAAAAAGTATTTTTCGCTCGTTATGTACACAACATTTTTCCTCCATCTACATTTTTGTATAGAAACTGCAATAAAATCATTCTAATAACTTACGTATTGGTGACAATGATTCCTAACAACATAACCTAAATCAAAACCTAGAAACCTCTAAAACCTAGTCGTCTGATTGGCACTGCCGATTGCGCTATCTATCGGCAAAAGTTGTAACAATTATATCACTGGGCACTACCAAAAATGGCTGACTCCAGATCATGCGGCAGATTTTAATTGCAGATCAAAAATATTTGTTGGCTGTATTTTAATAGAATAAAATAGTTTAAATATTGTATAAATTTTTAATCGTCCACTAATATTAAGAATATAATAATTGTCATACAAACATATTTCTTGAGTTGATTAAATTTCTGGTTGTGGTATTGAATTCAGTTTGACTCAATGACAGACACCCTATTATGCTTTCTCATCTGAGCTTAGACCTTCTACCTATTACAATGTAGTTTCAAAATAGAGATGCCCCAATGTTATTTAAATGGAGTCACTTTTCCTCCCTAGGGAGTTTTTCTGTTTTTTACTACCGAGAGCGAAAAGTGACACTTTAGTATTAGGTTTCAGGGAGTAAGTAAGTACTTTTAGACGTAGGTGGAGGAAAAATATACTTAGATTCTCTACATAATCTTCCATGATTTAATAATACATTAATTGAGATTATAATATAATTATTTATAATATATTAATATTATATATTATAGTCCATTATACAATCGCACAAAATTACAAACTATTTTGCAACGCTGAGGAGATAGAAAGGATAAGGTAATCTGCTTTGTCTAATATAGAATAGATTGCAAACCAATATTAATCAGTGCTTACTTTGTAACATGAATCTCATTATAGTAAGCTTACAAATTAGAAAAAAACAACAATTCAGAATTGAGGTTCATCCCATAATCCCCACACTTGGGGCCAAGCCACATGAACGTTCTTTTCATGCGTTTTAAACGAGTCGGCAAGGCAGGAAGCTCTCCGATTGGGTTGGCGTTCGAGAAATCACTATATTCAGCCAATTGAGACTTGCTACCCTGCCGACTGTGGCTTGGCCTTTATTCACAACAATACGTTTGGAAGACTATGAATCAATCAGTTTTTAATCGATCTTCCAAGTTTATCTGATTGCTTTTTTGTGTAGTTGAGAAGTTGATATTGTGGTAATATTCATATTAATGAAAAGACTAAGATATTGTCAAAAAACCACTGGCGTACTCGCCTACTATATAAATTCTGCTGCTCTTGTATTTAGTTTTTAGTTTATCAGAGATTGACAATGGTGTAATAACCGAACTGGTCTTTCTAATTCAATAAATTAGTTGTTTTTTGACAATCTTAGTCTTTTTCATTTATCTGATTGTTTAGACAGGAGGCGGGTCGTTAATTCATTCAAGTAAGTATTAAATATATTGAGAATAAATTATGAATATGACATTTTATCAAATAGCTACTAAAATCGTGGAGCTCACAGTAGTCTATTGATTTCACTTTAACGTAGACCTCATTGTCTATTGGTTTTATTCTATTATTGCCTGAATCATACTGTAATACACTGTTGTATGCGTTCATAGGAGTAAATGTTTCTTCTACCACCTGCAACGTGATAACTTCACAACTACTTTTTTCTGCATTTCAGTGTACTGTTTCCCTCAATTGCGAGTATTCCTCATTCAGATTTGTCAATTTCTGGCTGCGGAATTTGACGCCATTTTTAACCGAGTCGAGAACTGTGTATGTGGTCTGGCCTCTGAGAACCTTCTCTTCCTAAAACAAGCAAGAAATAAACTATTAAAAACACTTCAAGAGAATAACAAGTACTAGAAAGAATTGAAATTGAAATCAAGACTTAAAAACTACTTTAACTGACTTGTGTCCTCCGGTCCGGTAAACCTCGCCTGTGCCCTTGTGTACCAGATTTACATCAGACAGACAAAAGATATTTATTTAAAAAAAATGCACTTTACATACAAAGTAATAATCTTATGTACTCATTATCAATATAAAACAACAACAAAGAATAAAAACAACCTCATGAATACACTAAGCCAAATAAATCATACCACAAAAACGGCTCAACTTTATTCTGACTATAAAACTACTGTTTATTTACTGTTTACGTGGTCTACTGGACAGAGTGCTTGCGAAGCAGCCTAGAGATCCTCGGTTCAAGCCCGCTCATCACCAAAAGTTTTTGAACATGTCACTCCCGTGTTATCGGATGGACATGTTAAATTGTCGTTCCCGGCTAAAGTATGACAGTCGTAAGACCCATTGACGGCTTGAATGATATATTCAGGCGAGGTGGAACTTCCGTCAGGAGCTCCCCACCAATAAAAGCCATACGAATATTATTATTATTATTTACTGATAAGGGCCAAGCCACATGGAGCGTTTTTGCACTGAAGGCGGACGAGTCGGCAGGGCAGGAAGCTCTCCTAATATAATAGAGAAAGAATTGGCTTATTACAAGTACGGGATAGGAATTCACGAATGACGCATCATCACGTCTAATTATTGAGTGATTAACTTGAAAATTTGCATAAACATTTTTATTTACCGAGGATGGTTATAGCCTATTTTAAATTCTTCAAGATTACAGTATGTCACGTTTTTAATCAGACCCTTGCAAAGCACGGGTTACCTGCTAGTCTTCTACAAAATGTTCACTTTCTTGTTCAGGGCCAATTTTTTAAATAAAAAAAGATAGAAGTACCCTATTCCGAAATTTATTTTTATAATTCCCGACATGTTTCGGCCTTGTCTAATTTCTAGTTGTGTTCATATCAAGGGAACGTAGGCCAATTTGTTGGATCAGACCACTACCTCCGTAAACAAAGCCGTAGTGCATTCGTGTGACGTCAGCACAGGTAGGGCTCCTACACCAATAAAAATTAGTTGATTTCAGCTGATCTATATCAGCTAGCGTTTTGATTGGTGTTGGAGCCCTACCTGTGCTGACATCACACGAATGCACTACGGATTTGTTGACGGAGGTATTGCTCGTCCGCCACCAGTGCAAATACGCTTCATGTGGCTTGGCCCTTATTCATTTCTTTCAGAGCTACTCAATATTTCTAAACTTAATTAGAAATAGTATCCTTTCAAGGCATATTGTTCAAGTGATCTACACTTAGTTGAAAAAAGTGCATTCGTCGAGTTCAAAACCAAATTTTAGTTTGAATGCTCATAGATTCAAAAACGTCATACAAGGGAAGAAAAAATGATATGAATCTTATTGACAATTTCTTCCTCTTTACAGCCATATGCGATATCCTTAGAAATAGATTATGACTGATAGTTATTGACATTTTAAAAAATATATAGAAAGATCGGTATATCTCCAAAACTAAGGTCGAAATAAGAAAACTTTACTGAAGATATTTTGTAGCAACTTTCATGCAGAATATATGATCTTCGTCTGTAACACGTTTTGTAGGACATCCTGTATTTGTGAGATGAATAATAATAATTTATTCACTTGTTCCATAGATTCATACATGAATCTTGTCAAACATAAATTGACACAAAAGTTGTCAGTCAAGAAAGTTACTTGAAACATTCATTTACCTTGAGAGAAACTCTGAAAAAAATATCCATACTGCGAATTGGATTCAAGTTTGATAGTTTTGTGTGGATCCAGGCTCAAATCTCGAGCTGCTTTATTCAGTTGACTCTTGATTTTCTCCTCCATATCGTTCATCTTTTCTCTCACCTCTGTAAATTAAAAACACATAATTAAGATGATGATGATCATAATAATCTCGATCATGATAATTTTGAACATAATCAACACAGCAACAGCATTCTTAATCAAATACTACCATTATAACAAGGACCTCAATATTGGCTATAAGCATCTACTTTACTTTACTTGTTCGTCATAATTATGAAACTGCATTAAGGGAGAAACGCTCCAGTAGTATATAAGACGTCAAAGTGTAATATAATATAATACTACCATCTACTACTTTGCATTCTGTTGAATAATTACGATTTAATTTGTTACTTTATGCTACAATTTGACACGAAGTGTATCTTAATTTTATTAGAGAAAGTATAATTTCAATTTGAGATAATATGAATTGTAATTGAGAAGTAGTCAGTTTTAATTCATAATTCTAATTTCAAGAATACAGTTTTTCTTGATCACAGATTGAAATACAGAATACAGGATTGCTTCCTACCAAAATGATGTATTCTATATAAAAGAGAAAGCTTAAGGAGATTTAAGGCATTAATGTTCCAAATTTCATCTTAACTCAAGCTGATAGTCCTAGTAGTTCTTTTTCGTGACGCTGGTAGTCTCTCATACTGTGCCGTTCTTACACTCCCACCCGACCAAAACAGTAATAATAGACAGTAGTCGACAGTAATCGGCTTGAATTAACAGAAAATTGGCTTGAAATTTTTAGCATGAACGACCTATACCATGAGATATCTTTTCTCTCTGGTGTGAGAGACTACCAGCGTCACATAGCTTCATCAAAAACAATTACTAGGACAATCGGCTATGGCATCACCACAGAATGATACTGTATCACCACACAGAACAGTATTTACACAATATGATACAGTATCATTTCAACATGATACCCAACACTATAAATTTGATACAAAACTTCCAAACTTTGAATGAATTTTACAAACCATGCGATATAGTCTTATGCTATCTTTCCATAAATGATACAGTATCACCACACATGATACTGTATCACCACTTTATGATACAGTATCATCTCAACTTTATAAACAACACCTTAATCTGATACAAAACTTCTAATCTTTGAATGAATTCTTCAAACCATGGGATATCTTCGATATATTCTTATGCTATCTTTTCTCTATGGTATCACCAGAAATGATACAGTATCAACACAGTATGATACAGTATCATTTCAACATGATACCCAACACTATAAATTTGATACAAAACTTCCAATCTTTGAATGAATTCTACAAACCATGGGATATCTTCTTATGCTATCTTTTCTTTATGGAATCACCAGAAATGATACAGTATAAACACAATATGATACAGTATCAACACAATATGATACAGTATCAACATAATATGATACAGTATCAACACAATATGATACAGTATCATCTCAACTTGATAAACAACACCATAATTTGAAACAAAACTTTCAAACTTTGAATTCTACAAACCATGGGATATCTTCTTATGCTATCTTTTCTCTATGGTATCACCAGAAATGATACAGTATCAACACAATATGATACAATATCACATAAACTTTAGCGCTCATATTATCTTAAAAATTATGATCGGAAATAATGTTTTCCTGAGAAAACTTTTCATTTTGATAGCTTGATGATAGTATACAAATGAAAACTTTGAAAATATCACCAGTGAAAGTTTATTTTTAGCCTTTGCACAGCCTTAAGTATCAGTTGCTAGTATCATGCGCCTGGTACCTCTTATTTCCTGAA
>NW_024094703.1:0-9292 GCF_014356525.2 Nilaparvata lugens
CCTCTTATTTCCTGAATACATTAAATTATTTTTATTTGGTTTTTTATTTATGCTCTTTACATGCTAGCTAATATTCTATACATTAATATTAACTCCATGCTACCTAATAATTAGCCACGTGATCAGATGTTTTTTCACATTGCACACCATCTGATTGCAATAAAGCTCTGCCAAGGGGTTTTGGTCAGATTCTACGTTTCTCGTTTGATCGATCTCTAGGTCACCGATCCGTGAATACATGTACATAACTCATCTTCAAATATTTTATAATAATCTATTTATGAGCAATAAAATTCCTTCAAATCCTTTTTAGGTTTTTGTACCATTTAGCCAGAACAAGCTGATGCTATCTAATCTTAGTTATTATCTATTTGGCGATATTAGCCAGTTACTTTATTTTCAGACCTATTACTGTTTCGGTTAGGGATTTTTATCTACCCAAATTTGATCTTTACAAATCATAATGTATTGAATTATGCATACGGAATTAATAAAGAACTCTTGTTATAATAAAGTTGTGTACAGTATTATTTAACATGGTGTCAGGTGAATCGAACCAGTAGAATGGAGAGCATAAAGCCGCCCAAGGGCATTATTTTTGATGAATCAGCTCGTGAGCATTGGCCGCGTTTTTGACAAAGATTGGACATATTTTTGAAAGCCAGTGGGAAGGACAAGCTATCGGATGATGTGAAAATTGCAGTGTTATTAAGTATTCTAGGTGACGAGGGGCTGGATGTATACAATACATTTTCCCAAAAAAGAAACTTTCGACAGTGTTGTCCAGAAATTTGAAGAACATTGCTTGTATTGTTGAGTAATCCAACAATAGAACCTTCAAATTCAATGAATCACCAACGGGAGGGACAGTCTTTGATGCACTTTGATAGAATTAAAAAAACAGGATTCATGTGTGATTTTAGTGTCTAAATGCCAAGAGATATAAATAGAATGATAAAAGACAGAGTTTTTACTATGGATGACAAGTCAGTTTTTTTTGTTATTTTATTTTTTTTTTTTTTTTTTTTTTAAAGATTACGTCCTAAAGACTCCAGTCATGGAGTATAAGACAAGTCATGTTATTACATAATAATTCTAACACTAAGTAGTTCAACCTAGTTTAGGTTTGAAAGGAATTCTTGTACACTATAAAAAGCTTTATCAACTAAATATTTTTCATTTGTTTTTTGAAAATCTTCAAATCATCATTACTTTTCAAGATTTGAGGTAGCTTGTTATAAAATTTCCTACCAATATAATCTGGTTTTTGTTCAAATAACCTACTATTGTGACCCATTATATGATAATCTGCTCTGTTTCGCGTATTATACTCATGAACATCTGAATTCTGGATCACACCACTCGTTTTCACATGCATTACAACTTCATATACATACAAAGATGGCACAGTTAATAGACCAAGCTTTTTAAATAAAGGCCTACAAGAGTCTAACCTATTCACTTTCTCTATACATCTGAGTGCCTTCTTTTGAATCTTAAACACTCTGTCCATATTTTGTTGAGATGAATTACCCCATACTAAAATAGCATACCTAATATGAGATAGTATAAGTCCATGGTAAGCAGTTAACAGTAGTTTTTTATCATTCAGCCTAGCAAGCTGCCGCAGGACAAATACCCCAGATGATATCTTATTACATATCCTCTCAATGTAAGGATGCCATGTTAATTCCTGTCCAATAAAATTCCCAAGAATGCTACTTTCTCTTCTTGGTCTAATTCATTTTCCTCTACAAACACATTTATTTCTCTATCCTCTACTGAATTATATTTACTTTTGAATTGTAGGAATTGACATTTCTTACTATTTATTGTTAATTGCCTTTGCTTCAAGAATTGGACAATTGACTGTACTCCAGTAAAAGCATTTATTTCTAGACTATCTAATAAATAATTGTTAAAGATAAGCGATGTGTCATCAGCAAACAACAGAGCTCTGTGATCTTTTAACTCTTTTGGTAATTGGTTCACATACAACAGAAACAGTAAGGGACCCAGAATTGAGCCTTGAGGTACTCCAGCCTGGACCTCCAGTTTTTGAGATTTAATTTTTACTATTTCATTCCCATCCACCTTGGTAAGCTCAACACACTGGTTTCTACCTATGAGATATGATTCAAACCATTTTAGTTCTATACCATTCACACCTACAGTTTTTAGTATTTCCAATAATATTCTATGGTTCACACAATCAAAAGCTTTGGATAAATCAAGAAATATTGCGGCTGCCTTCTCACCTGAATCTATTATATCTATTAGTCTTTCAACAAGGGATACTATTGCAGTCTTAGTAGATTTCCCTTTCTGGAACCCATGCTGTTCATCACATATGAAATTAATTTCTTCCAGGTGCATCAATAACCTATTTAAAACTACTCTTTCAAAAATTTTACTTATTACATTTAGAATACTAATGGGTCTATAATTTTCAACTCTTTCAGAATCACCGCTCTTGAAAATTGGCAAAATTTTTCCTTGTTTCAGATCATCAGGGAAAATACCCTGCTCTAGTGAAGTATTAAGGAGATGCAATAAGGGTCCAGTAATTCATTTTCACATTCTTTTAAAATTTTGCTTGAGACCCCATCCAATCCTACTGTTTTTTTGTTATTCAAATTTTTTATTATTCTTGACAACTCATCTCTTGATAATGGATGAAATTTAAATACCTTTTCAATTGGCTCAGCATTTAATGTAGTTGTATTATAAGTATTAGTGTTCAGTGACTTTTGGAGATTATATGCAACCTGTTGATAATATTTATTGAAAAAGTTACAAATGTCTATACTATCATCCATATAATTTCCATGTTCATCGATTATCCTAGGGACATTAGTAACTGTATCTTTTTGAGCTGCTCTCCTATTTCTATTAATTACCTCCCAAACAGCAGAGTTAAATTGGTACTAGTTGTTAATATTTCAGCTGTTTTCTTACACTTAGCTTTCCTCACTTCTTTTGCATAGTTTTTCTTTAGACATTTGTATTGACTTCACTCGGAACATCCCTCACTAATTTAAATTCCTCATAAGCTTCCCTAACAATATTTCTTTGAGTAAGAATATCTTCAGTTATCCATTCATCTACTTTGTTTAATTTACTTTTTACTTTGACTTTTTTTATTGGACAGCATACACTAATGTGAAATCTTAGAGTATCAATGAATTGCTTATATTGTAATTTAGGTTACAACTGTTATAAACACTACTCCAATTTTCTTGAAGCAGTTCCTGCTTCAAACAATTTATATTTCCTAGCTCATATTGCTGAATTTCTTTCACAAAAGTTTTTTTCTGCTTGGATTCTGGCCCTGCAACTTAACATCTAAAATTTGATAGTTATGATCTGATAGATCTGAGCTACCTAACCTGACATTACAACCTTCTATATTTGTGAGGATATTATCAATAATTGTCTGTGAAGTTCGAGTTACTCTTGTATATTCGTGGACCTTAATTTCTAAATTATTCATATAATAATATCTCTAATATCCTCTGTCATTTTATCCTGCCTGGCAAAATCGGTATTGAAATCTCCTACTACTATAACATTTGTGAAACGAGCGGTTGTAATTTCCAAAAGTGTATGGAGCAGCTCACAAAATTTTTGCCAGTCTCCATTTGGTGACCTATAGATACCTAACACTGCTACCTCAAATCGATCATCAATTTTTAACCTTAGTCCCGTCACCTCTAAATCCATCTCAACAGAAAATCTCTTAACAAAATCCAGTTCATAAGTTTTGGTATGTTTAGCATTGCTAGTGAATATACATACACCACCACTTCTATGAGCTATTCTACAAAATTCTGATCTCAGTGAATAGCCTGGAATCCTAACTTGATTTATTTCCTTTATTTTTAAGCCATGCTCTGTGAAAATAACAATGTCAGGATCCTCCTGTTAAGAAATACTTCTAATCTGTCAATTTTGTTGCGAAGATACTGAATATTTTGATGATAAATACTAAAAACCTTACCATCTTGTGCTACTCTATCTCTAGCATTTGTAGCTATTTCCCTTTCCCTGTTTTGAGCCAATTTACTAAAAAATCGTTATTTGTTTTTTTGACTGTTTTTAAACCAGAGGATTGCAAACGGCTTTCAATCAGCTCTGCCAATCTATTACAAAAGATTACTTTGCCAGATCGATTTAGATGCAACCCATGATTAGTGAAGTTATGTCTTTTCAGCCTTTCATTTAGAAAACAAATCCCCAGTTGTTTAGAATTCTTATTTTTTAGGCTGTTGATTGTATTATGGATTGATTTGTTTGTCGAATTGATTGCTTCATTTAATTCTGGCCTATCAAACCTATTAGGAATAGTACTTATTATTAAGTTTGTTTTTTTGCTGAGTGGCACAATTTCCTTGATTTTTTCTGTTACTTGAGGAAGATGATTCAAGTTAGGTTCATTTATATTATTTGAGCCACCCAGTACAATTAGATAGTCATTTTCATCAAAGTCTTTAGTTTGTTCCCTAGCTGACTCTACAACTGCATTAATTGATGCACTTGGCTTGAAAAACATTGGACATCAAATTTATTTTTAATCTTTTATCAAGGAGATCACTGCAATCACGTCCATGACTGGACGTCAGTAGCAGAACTCTCCTTTCCTATCTTTATTTCCCTCAGCTATATTTTTGGTTGCTGTCTTCAAAACCTCACTGTACGTTTTATTTCGACCATTTTCAGAGCATTTCCCATCATTTAGGTTAGATTCTATTTTTTTGCATTTGGACGGAGGTTCTATCATACATTTAGTATTATCAAATTTAGATTTTAGTTTCTTTATTTCCTCCGACATTAGACTACATTGATTTTTTAGATTTAGTATTTCTTTTTATGGTCTTCATCTTGTAATTTTATAATCAGTTCCAAAGATTTAATTTCTTCTACCATCCCTAACCTTTCTTCCTCAGACGTTTTTAGAGTTACTTCTAATTGGTTTTTTAAATTAGTGTGGCTACTTTGTAGTTGAGCAACTTTTTCGGCTAAAGTAGTTTGAAGAACTGGGGTTTTTGGTTTTGGGAACGCGTAAGTACTCCCGCTATGTTTACATTTCTATTATTAACCTTCGGTGTTCTACTTGAGCTCATCTTCCTATCTAAGAAATTATATTACTTGCAATAATAATAATTGATTTATAAATGATAGGATTTTAATTTGGTTATAATTTTAGTCAAGTAAACTATCTATGTTTATTTTTAAATCTCGAAAACCTAACCTCAAAATAACCTCTAAACGGTGTTTGGCTTATAAAATAGAATTAAGAATAAAATCTAAAACAAAATGATAAAACGTGATCAAGAAACAATTAATAATGAAATAAACACAAATTTGTACTTATCCGTGACTATTTATAACACAAAATCTTCCAAAACCCAGGAGCGAAATTTGTAGACTTTCATTCACAACCTCTCAGGTCCAACAGGCTCAAGTTCAACAGGAACTTTGCGCGAAGGACTGTAAATTAGACACTACCGTATAGTGGACTTTCGTAGATCGGTGGAGACAGCAGAATTAATACGGCGATATAGGACAGGCTATCAACCTTGTTTCATCATCTCAACCAAACAAGGAAACTTGAGGATGCTAGTAATAATACTGGACATAATACAGGATATCACCAGCAAGGTATGAAGACTCATTTTAAATCACAATCTCAATGCAGCAAGTGTGGATACTACCATACCAATGGACAGGCCTGTCCAGCATACAATAAAACCTGTGCAAAGTGTGGTGGTAGGAATCACTTTGCAAATGTCTGTCAAAATTCTGATAGGAGCAGGAAGCAGTATGTCAGTAGGAGCAGTAAGAACATGTCAATGAGATAAGAGACCACTGGGACGTTCACAGTCTTCTAGTGAGGAATTTCAGTGAATAATATTATTGAAACTTGTTCTGAGGACACGGTTTGGAGGTTAGTAATGTAGTAAACTTGGACATTGCTGAAAGATGCAAAAACGCAACAGAATGGAGGAAGCAATCCTAGTTAATGGTTCCCCCATTCTTTTCAAGTTAGACAGTGGAACAGAAATAAATATTTTGCCCAAACATCTATTGAGGAAATTAAGACTGTTATGATAAGATTTTCAAAGCAGGTTCATTGAAACTTATAGCATATGGAGAGAGAACTTTAGTTTACAACCTGAAGGGTAGTTGACCTAAACTGTGTTTGTCATTCTTGTGATTTCAAGTTGAAATTTGTTGTTCTAGAAACTAATTCTCTTCCTATTTTAGGGCTAAAGTCATGTGTAGAATTAGGATTGATCAAAAGAGTACATGGTATTTTTGAGAATAATTTCAAATCAGTGAATGAGCTAAATAGTCTTCCACTGAAAAGGGAGTGTTACTTGATAAATTTAAGGATGTTTTTACTGGTCTTGGTAAGTTTCCAGGGGTGCAAAAGATTGAATAAAGGAGAATTCTGTTCCTATTGTTCAAAGGAATAAACGTGTTCCTTTTGCTTTGTATGATAAGCTCAAATATTGTTTAGGGGATTTAGAAAAAAGCAAGTTATTACAAAGGTTGAAGGCCCTACTGACTGGTAAACTCATTAGTCATAGTTGATAAACCAAATGGTTCTCTCAGATTGTGTCTTGATCCAGAACCGTTGAATAATTGTATAAAGAGGGAACATTATCCATCCCCACTGTAGATGACATATCTTTGAATTGAATGGCAAGTCAGTATTCAGTGTAGTGCCGTGCTACCAATTTTTCCTTAAATGGTTGGAATAGCATTTAACACCTATCACCTAAGGAAAGTTGTCGGCTCCAATAAAATAGATTCTTGATAAACTGTGAATGGATCTATTGCCTATGAATGAGAAATCCAGTTTTCAGAGCAAATTAACTTATAATCTTCAGATGAAAATTTTGGCAAAACACAGAAATATACAAAGAACAATAACTTACAAGCCTAATGATTTCAGAGTTATTACGAACTAAAAATACTTATCTAGTTTACAGTTGAAACACAGTGGCTATGGCTTGACAATACAAACCGCTAAATCTGACCAAAACAGCACAAAATTTTATATAAAACTCAATTTAAAACATTAATAAACGAAAATGATTAGAGCAAAACTTTACAACACAAACATAGCCAGCCATTAGTTTCAGAAGAAGATCGAACAGGAAAAAGAACACAAGTTGCCAGTCACGAAAGACAACGCCTCCAACATTATAGACACGTCACCAAAATATTATAATTTACAAGTTTAGAATTCACATTCTACATCTGTTCTCAATAAAACTTTATTTGAAAATGTTATTTTAAATTTTTTATACATATTCTATTTAAATAAACCATTTATCCAGTAATTTGTTAACCCTGCCTCGGTGACATCATGGAACAATGCAACAAACATTTACGATAATAAATTCTCCGTCAAAAATTTATCCGTCTATTGATAACTCTGACATTTACTATAAAGTTCCATAGATCTCGAATTGAAGATTCGATTCAAATGTGAGAAGAAATGTAATATTACAAATACCCCCCTCTTGACATAAAAAAATTTTACTGTTTGAAAATTAAAGAAAAAATTTACATTGACCCTAATGAAATTGTTGAAATTTAAATTCGAGAACAGTAACAATTTTTTCTAGAAAAACATTACATGTCATCCAAAAATATTGAAAATTATTATAAAAATTCATCAATAGCGTTTGTTATATGTTTCCAAACAATATCTCAAAATAGAATATCAATATTACTTTTGATTTAGCTTTATAATTTAAAGAAAAATATCTCAACAGAAAGTTTAATATGTAAAGAATAGTTTTTTGAAATTGCACATAAATTTAATAGATAGAAAAATTTAATTTTTATTGCATAAAAAAAAATTTAGTATGTTGAATAAAAAATTATTATTTTTATTTTTTTTTTTTAAATGAATTGATGAATTGTTACATTTAATTTTCACATAAAATTTCAATAAATCAAAAATGTTCATTTCTTTCACTATTGACGCGGTTGATTTTATTGATGCACATTTTGGAAAACAGTCCGTTAAGGCACTCAGTATGATTTTCAGTTAAGTGTGACTCCAATGTGATGACGTTAAGTGTTGGGCTGATCTGGATGCACGTAGTGTTGGGCTGATACTTGTAGTCGACTGATGCATATCAAACTCGATACAGGTGACATCTCAGTAGCATTGCCTCATGCTTGTGGTAGACGGCTGCATACCAAACTCGATACAGGTGACATCTCAGTTAGCATTGCTTCATGTTTAGTAGACGGCTGCATTCCAAATTCAATACAGAGTCACATAAATTTTATCATATTTGTAATTATACAATGTACATTTCAGGCTTGAAATGACAATGTAATTTGTTTTTTGGAAAAGAGCTGCATACAGGATTAATTTAGGTGAGGATTAATTTAGGTAAGGTTTGGTTTTTTGATATTTTCAGCTTTCAAGGTTTAGAGTTCTGCATACAGGAATAATTTAGGAGAGGATTTTTTGAATCAATTCTTTCATGATACTGTGACTGTTCTTCTGAATTCAAAGTTGCGAATGTGAACATGGATGACAATTACCTCCAGGTAATGCAGTAGTGTTGAAGTTTGAGATACAGTGTCAGCAATAAGCATTGGCATTGCTATTGGCGTATGCTTTGGTGTCGGCTTTGGCATCGGCGTTGATATTGGCATTGGCGCAGGCATTGGCATTGGCGCAGGCATTGGCATTGGCGTAGCTATTGACATTGGCGCAGGCATTGACATCAGCACAGGCATCGGCGTTGATTTTGGTGTGGCATCAGCATTGGCGCAGGCATTGGCGTAGCTATTGGCATTGGCATCAGCATTGGCGCAGATTTTGGCATTGGCGCAGGCATTGGCGTAGCTATTGGCATTGGCGTCAGCATTGGCGCAGATTTTGGCATGGCGCAGGCATTGGCGTAGCTATTAGTGTAGGCATCAGCATTGATTTTGGCGTAGTTATTGGTGTTGATATTGGTGTTGACATTGGCATAGTTATTGGCTTTGGCATCAGCATCGGCGCAGATTTTGGCGTAGCTATTGGCATTGGCGCAGGCATTGGCGTAGCTATTGGCATTGATTTTTGTTGTTGGCATTGGCGCAGATTTTGGCATTTTGGCGTAGTTATTAGTGTTGGCGCAGGCATTGGCATTGATTTTTGTTGTTGGCATCAGCGTTGGCGCAGGCATTGGTGTAGCTATTGGCGTTGACATTGGCGTTGACATTAGCGTAGTTATTGGTTTAGCCGCGCATAGTTTAGGGTAGATATGTC
>NW_024094704.1:0-8369 GCF_014356525.2 Nilaparvata lugens
CATCATTTGTGCACCCTTAACATCAGGAGCAGCTGAGTCAAACCCTGTCACATGACCAGTGGCGTGATCGTCTTTTCAGACTCTCATTGGTCAGGAAGCTCTTTTCCCCCGGCCTCCTAATTTTCAGCGACCCGGTGCAGCTTCAAGAAGACCTGGGAGAGAGGCAGTTGTTCGGTGAACGGGTTCGTGTACGGCTGCGTTCCGAGCGGCGCTCCTAATAGTGGTGTACTAGAGGGTTAATATTCTATTCTGTATTTTAGTGAATGGAATATTGTATGTCGAATTGCCGACTGTATTTGAAGATAGAACTTCCTGGGGGATTTTCTTTCTTGTTGGTTATTTTTCCTAAATTCGTATCACTGGGGGTGAACGAGTTATCCTTGGTTTTGAAACCTGTAAGGGATCTCAAGTTTGTGCTACAAATAGTTGAGTGGGAAATTTAGCTAGGCTCTTATAGCGGGTTATTTTTGAGTACTTAATTTATAAGTCTCGACTCTGTCGCTTCACGACGTTTTTAATTATAATACGGGAAGTGGGAATCGGTTCGCTATTCTCCGTATCAGTATCCACGTCGATTCAGGTAATTGTATGTCAGGACTGGTAGTCCGTATATTTTTCCTTCTCTGTAGTAAGGTGGCCTTTAGTTTAAAGAGTAATTTTTCTCCATTGAATTTTTATTCTTGTAGGGAAATCCCTGTCCTTTTTAAGAATAGTTTTTCTCAATTAATTTTTATTCTTGTGGGAAAATCCCTGTTCCTTTTGAGAATAGTTTTCTCGATTAATTTTTATCCTTGTAGAGAGATTATTATCATTTATGGTAAATTTTCCTTGCTTAGTTTTCATACTATAGAGTGGCCCTGTATTTTAAATTCGCTTAGCAGTTTCTGACTTGCTGTAATTCCAAGTAGGAAAAGTCCAATCCTTTTCCTAGAGAACTCAGGTGCAGCTTGAGTTCGTCCTTGTCGAAGTTTCTAGACTGCGACGTCCTTTCTCTTTCTTTCTCTTCACTTTCCCTATTCTAAAATCCTTCTAGCTCTCAGGTACAGCTTGAGGACTTCCTCGCCGAAGTTTCTAGACTGCGGCATCCTTTCTCTTTCTTTCTCTTAATTCTTCCTGTGTTAAAATCCTTCCTGATCTCAGTTCCAGATTCGAGATCGTCCTAGTCGCGGGTTTTCAGACCCGCGAATCCTTTCTAAAATTCTTAGAAACCTGTCTTCTTTAATAGCAAATATTATTTGCTGGCTTTACCTGTGGAAAATTCACGAATTTTCCCGTGATCTCAGTTGCAAATTAGAGATCGATCTTGTGGTAGTCCTTAGACTGGCAATTACTTGGAAAAGTCTATTGAAATCTTTTCCTGAATTAGGAGTCTCTGACTCGATATTTTCCTTGTGGAAAATCCTGGAAAAATCCTTTCCTACCCTGACAACGACAGACTGTTGTCTTCCCGATATTATTCTACAGACTGTGTCTGTGAAAAATCTTTTCTATCCTCTCATAATAGTCGACATACTGACTATTAATTTAAAAGCGTTTCGGACGATTGAGAGTGATTCCCATACCCTTAAGGGCAGTCACAGATTGGCCCTTAATAACCGGCGCGCAGTCATCAGATTAGCGCGGAATCCTGTTTAGCAGTTTCAGAATTGCTGAAAATCCTTTCGCAGCTGCAGGCTCGCGATTCAGAAATCCTACACCTAAAACCTTATCCTCTAAATTTTAATTACCACATAATTGAATTGATATACTGTATTTAGCTAGCAGGTCCAGCTTGCTGAGAGCTAGAGCGCAATTCTCAGATTGCGGATTATTGAGCAGATATTTATTTGCTGTAGAGAATAATAATCTTATTATTGATTCTCTGTTCCCTATACCCTATACCGTATACCTCATACCCTGCACCCTATTCTCTATAGCTTACACCCTATACCGTGCTCTATTTGACGATATCTTAAATATCACTAACAACTCCATAGTTCCGTCATACCTTTACCCCATAGCTCTCACCTTAAACCCCATAGAAAAACCACATCCCGGGCTTGCAGGTACAGCTTGCTCGCCGTCAATTCGCAGTTGGTTCAGATTGCGTACTACCTTATAAATAGAATTATTGGTAGGGATCTGATAGTCAGATCCGTCTCCTTGTATAGGGTTATCTTAATCTCCCTTAACACCCACCCTGTATTCCAAAGGCCGAGGGCCGAATCGGCCAGCAACGGCACGGGCAAACACTCTTCCCCTGAAAGTAAAAATCTCGCGAAAGAAGCAGAGGGTAAAGAATCAGGATAGAGGGAGAAGTGTAGGTCCGGTATCTCCACCTGTCAGTACGGCTACTGACCCCGACCCATATCCGACTGTAGCTAGTCCGCGTTGTAGCAATACTTCTCAATTATTAGGAAACCTAGAGGGTGGAATAGGTCATGCTAATAAAACTGACGTCTCCGAACGTGGGGCTAAGACGTCTGGCGCCCAAGAAAATCGCGAAGAGGGTTCAGGTTAATCCCAATCCGCGATGAGTGTACATGGAGAGGAGACTACTCATCAGGATGATGAAGTCGTACAGGCGGTCCGCCGGGAGGACCTCGCGGAACGCGAAGCCGACCCCAGAGTGTCGTGGGTGTATCGGCTGAATAAGGAGGAAGCGGTCGGCTACCTAGAGAGTCTCGGCCTGTCGGCAGCGGGGACTGTGAAGGAGCTGAGGAGGAGGATGGTCGAGCACCTTCGATCCCGGACCGCTGCTGCCTCTCAACCAGGTACAGAGCCGGCACTGTCCCGCTCTTCAGGCACGTATAGTCAGGGAGAAGTCTGCGACAAGGTAAGAAGTTGGAATTTACATTTTGATGGTGTATCGGATGCTCCCAGTTTCATCGAGAGGCTCGCGGAACTCCAGGGCGCATATGGGATCTCTGGGGAGCAATCTCTTATAGCCCTGCCGGAGCTGATGGAGGGAGGGGCCCTACTTTGGATGCGGAATCGTCGCTCCCAGTGGAGGACGTGGGCTGATTTTGTAGAGGCATTTAAACTCCGTTATTATCCTCATTCTTATAGTAACGACCTTGAGAGTCAGATCATTGCAAGGAAGCAGAGGGAGGGCGAACCGGCTGATGAGTATGCCGAAGCCTTGCTTACCTTAATGAGACGGTTAGGTAGTTATGAGGGGGATAGGATGCTTCAAAGATTGTATTTGAATTTATTACCGAGGTATAAATTATATGTTCGTAGTGTAGGGGTTAAAAATGTAGATGAGTTGTTAGATGTAACCAGAGAGTATGAGGCGATTCGTGCTGAAGAGAAAACGGGAGGTTATCTCTGAAAAGCACGAAAAGTGAAGAACAAAAACGGAGTGATTTTCAGTCTAAAGCCGCACCGAAAACGCGAGAAAATAGGGTAGGAGAAATCCAAGAGCCTAAGTGTTGGAATTGTAATAAAGTAGGGCATTGGAAGTCGAATTGTCCCGAAATTTCTAGTTGTCAAAAGTGTAAAGAAATTTTTGATTATTGTAAATGTGTCTCACAAACCAATAAGATATCAGGAATCGCTGTAGTGAAGTCATCACGTGTTTTAAGTACGAGGTCAAAGTTGGGGGATGAGCGCATTTTTATTGATGTAGAAATTGCAGGGCAAAAATTTATTGCACTATTAGATATGGGAGTAGAGGTATCCTGTATTAGTGGAAAAGCTCTTAAAGTGTTAGAGCAAGTAGGGTGTGTTAGAAAAGAAAATTGTAGTCACCATGAAGTATTAACTAATGGGAAGTATAATAATTTTTCCACAAAAATTATAACTAATTTAAAAGTAGAAAATATTTTAGTTTCATTTCAACCGGTAGTTGTAGAGGGGCTTTCCCACGATGTGTCATTGGGTATGTCATTTATGAAGCATCATAATATGAATATTCAAATGCGTGATAGGATTGTAGAGTGGGAACCTAGTATAGTAGATAATGGAGTAACAGGTAGCTTAAAGCGTGAAGGTATGTCTAAGTCTTGTATCTCAAAAGTTGCTACAGTAGCTAGCGAGAGACGGGAGAGTGAGAGTGATGGAGATGGGAATTATGTCCATGTGGGAGTAGGTGGAATGGATCTCAATGCTTCAATTGATACGACGACAGATAAAACATTTGTCTCTTCTGAAGTAGCTAACCGTCTTGGAGTAGAGGGGGAGCCCATATTACCGGTTATCGTTTGTGGGAAAAATTATAATTGGAAGGTATCTATCACATCTAATATAAACTCGCGAATGGTTTTAGGATTGAAAAATCTCCGTGATATGAGAGCTGTAATAGAGTTACAGCCTCATGGTATTCGCTTAAGGAGTAGGGATGATGAGGGAAAATTATCAGTTGTCTCCGGGATGGAGAAGGTAGATAAACCCCTGTAAGAAAACTTGAAAAGTTTTCACCTATCTCTGAAGAAGCTCCTGTAAGCGGGAAAAAAGTAAAACTCCATAAAAGGGTTGAACCTATTAGACTATATCCCTGTCCTAAAAATATAGAGAAGCAGGGGAATGCTTTAAATATTAAGAATAGGCAGGATAAAGTTGTGGTACGGGATGTACTGTCACGGTTTTCTCATATAGAGGGGGGCGAGTTGAATAGAGTTAACTCAGGTTGTAGTGTAGCTCATTCAATTGAAAATCGCCGTAGCGGTAGCGAATTTAGTGGGAAAGGAGAATTGAAAACCCGATCCGAGATAAGGAGATCAGGGGTGAATGATTTTGATAACAATTCATTGTATTCCAGCTGTCAACAGTACAAGAGCCGATGGAGGAGAGCGAAAGAAATAGGTAGTATTGCTGATGTGTGGAGCGGGTTGCCAAATGTGCGTTTCAAGGTGCTCGAGTGTAGAAACAGTACTATATTGATTAGGTAGATCTGTAATGTGTTCCATATGAGGGGTGAATGGTTCTCTTTTCATCTTTCATCTTTTTTTTCCTTTTTCTTTCCATTCTTCACAGGTGCGCCGTTTTACTTTTCCTTTCCTTTCAGATTATTATACAGCTGCTTTCAGCCAGGGGCTGTCGTTATCGGTGTTATCGGAGATAACAAGCGATGAGGTCTATTGCTAATTGCTGTTATAATAGTTGGAGCAACAGTTATTTCTTTTTCAGCGCTGGGTCATGCTTATCTTGTGGCTTCAAGAAGCCTGACCTACTGCACTAATTATTCTTCTCTTTTCAGCTTGACACTCTTCTTCATCTCTCTCTTTATTCGTCCTGTTATCTTCTCTCTTTCACTTCCTTCTTGTTTTCTTGAGTGCTGTACTTCAGGTGTGTGATCATGGGTTCAACACGGAGTCAACCGGTACCTCGGATGCTGTATTTTCTTCTCATCGCCAACCCCCCCCCTCCTTAGTAGGAGTGGGGTGTCACAAAGTGAATTTTTGTGACGGATGTAGAGCCGTCGACTAATGTATAATTTAGCGAATTTATTTTATTTTAGAATTAGAATAGGGTCGACGACTTCCAGATATATTTTGTTAGATTTGTAGTTGTGTACGCATCATCACCATCGTCGCCAATCCCTATGAATGCAGCATTCGTATCATCTAAATGATAAGCGGCTACCGAGTCGGTTGGTATCGTTCTTCATGAAATTTCTGGAATAGAAATATTGTTTACCGGCCTGATTAGTGTAGCAATTACTATCATTGTCATCATTTGCTGCACCCTTAACATCAGGAGCAGCTGAGTCAAACCCTGTCACATGACCAGTGGCGTGATCGTCTTTTCAGACTCTCATTGGTCAGGAAGCTTTTTTCCCCCGGCCTCCTATTTTTCAGCGACCCGGTGCAGCTTCAAGAAGACCTGGGAGTGAGCAGTTGTTCGGTGAACGGGTTCGTGTACGGCTGCGTTCCGAGCGGCGCTCCTAATAGTGGTGTACTAGAGGGTTAATATTCTATTCTGTATTTTAGTGAATGGAATATTGTATGTCGAATTGCCGACTGTATTTGAAGATAGAACTTCCTGGGGGATTTTCTTTCTTGTGGTTATTTTTCCTAAATTCGTATCACTGGGGGTGAACGAGTTATCCTTGGTTTTGAAACCTGTAAGGGATCTCAAGTTTGAGCTACAATAAGTTGAGTGGGAAATTTAGCTAGGCTCTTATAGCGGGTTATTTTTGAGTACTTAATTTATAAGTCTCGACTCTGTCGCTTCACGACGTTTTTAATTATAATACGGGAAGTGGGATCGGTTCGCTATTCTCCGTATCAGTATCCACGTCATTTCAGGTAATTGTATGTCAGGACTGGTAGTCCGTATATTTTTCCTTCTCTGTAGTAAGGTGGCCTTTAGTTTAAAGAGTAATTTTTCTCCATTGAGTTTTTATTCTTGTAGGGAAATCCCTGTCCTTTTTAGAATAGTTTTTCTCAATTAATTTTTATTCTTGTGGGAAAATCCCTGTTCCTTTTGAGAAAAGTTTTCTCGATTAATTTTTATCCTTGTAGAGAGATTATTATCATTTATGGTAAATTTTTCTTGCTTAGTTTTCATACTATAGAGTGGCCCTGTATTTAAATTCGCTTAGCAGTTTCTGACTTGCTGTAATTCCAAGTAGGAAAAGTCCAATCCTTTTCCTAGAGAACTCAGGTGCAGCTTGAGTTCGTCCTTGTCGAAGTTTCTAGACTGCGACGTCCTTTCTCTTTCTTTCTCTTCACTTTCCCTATTCTAAAATCCTTCTAGCTCTCAGGTACAGCTTGAGGACTTCCTCGCCGAAGTTTCTAGACTGCGGCATCCTTTCTCTTTCTTTCTCTAATTCTTCCTGTGTTAAAATCCTTCCTGATCTCAGTTCCAGATTCGAGATCGTCCTAGTCGCGGGTTTTCAGACCCGCGAATCCTTTCTAAAATTCTTAGAAACCTGTCTTCTTTAATAGCAAATATTATTTGCTGGCTTTACCTGTGGAAAATTCACGAATTTTCCCGTGATCTCAGTTGCAAATTAGAGATCGATCTTTTGGTAGTCCTTAGACTGGCAATTACTTGGAAAAGTCTATTGAAATCTTTTCCTGATTAGGAGTCTCTGACTCGATATTTTCCTTGTGGAAAATCCTGGAAAAATCCTTTCCTACCCTGACAACGACAGACTGTTGTCTTCCCGATATTATTCTACAGACTGTGTCTGTGAAAAATCTTTTCTATCCTCTCATAATAGTCGACATACTGACTATTAATTTAAAAGCGTTTCGGACGATTGAGAGTGATTCCCATACCCTTAAGGCAGTCACAGATTGGCCCTTAATAACCGGCGCGCAGTCATCAGATTAGCGCGGAAATCCTGTTTAGCAGTTTCAGAATTGCTGAAAATCCTTTCGCAGCTGCAGGCTCGCGATTCAGAAATCCTACACCTAAACCTTATCCTCTAAATTTTAATTACCACATAATTGAAATTGATATACTGTATTTAGCTAGCAGGTCCAGCTTGCTGAGAGCTAGAGCGCAATTCTCAGATTGCGGATTATTGAGCAGATATTTATTTGCTGTAGAGAATAATAATCTTATTATGATTCTCTGTTCCCTATACCCTATACCGTATACCTCATACCCTGCACCCTATTCTCTATAGCTTACACCCTATACCGTGCCCTATTTAATTATACCTTAATACTACTAATAACTCCATAGTTCCGTCATACCTTTACCCATAGCTCTCACCTTAACCCCATAGAAAAACCACATCCCGGCTTGCAGGTACAGCTTGCTCGCCGTCAATTCGCAGTTGGTTCAGATTGCGTACTACCTTTATAAATAGAATTATTGGTAGGGATCTGATAGTCAGATCCGTCTCCTTGTATAGGGTTATCTTAATCTCCCTTAACACCCACCCTGTATTCAAAGGCCGAGGGCCGAATCGGCCAGCACGGCACGGGCAACACTCTTCCCCTGAAAGTAAAATCTCGCGAAAGAAGCAGAGTAAAGAATCAGGATAGAGGGAGAAGTGTAGGTCCAGTATCTCCACCAGTCAGTACGGCTACCGACCCCGACCCATACCCGGCTGTAGCTAGTCCGCGTCGTAGCAATACTTCGCAATTATTAGGAAACCTAGAGGGTGGAATAGTCATGCTAATAATTAAAACCCCATATCCCCGATAAATAAACTGTTAGTGACTGAGATTTTTTGCTACAGACGTTTTCCAAAAATGTATCTGGAGACCTTGTAGAGTCAACAAATCCACTATAAGTAGAATTGTGCTCTAGTGACCGAATTCTATTCCCTCATTTAAAGGACCTCATCAAATTCCCCACTGACGATAATGAACTTTTTAAAAAAAGTGATTTGCAAAATTAGGAGGTTTCCTAGGGTGTTGGGGGCGATAGACTGCACCCACATCCCTATAAATCACCAGGTGGGCCATGCTGAACTTTTTCATAAA
>NW_024094705.1:0-9446 GCF_014356525.2 Nilaparvata lugens
TATCATCGATTTGAGACATAAGTTCAGTAGTACAATAATTATTCTTTTAACTAATTCTCTTGGCTGTATTCGAATAGCTGTTCACTAACATAAACAAAGTTGTACCTCTAAATTTGATGGTTGACCATAAAAAATTTTACAAATTATAATTTGATTTTCATGAATAATTCTTCCAAAAATATGTCGTATAGGACGGTGTTCTTATCTCAGTCTCAGCTGTTAAATATAATCTTTATTGCTATCAGGTAACAGTATATTTGATACTCTTCTTAGCCTTCGACAATAATGATATCTTATATTTCTTCGATTTATTGTATTTTATGGTCTCAATAACTTTAAATATCACACTACCCAATAAATTACACAGGATTATCACAAGCTTACGTGAACTAATTACTGTATAAAAATACTGTCATCAAGAATAATAACGGTTTCAACAACTACAAAAGTTATTATCACTTTATAACTAGTCTGTCCCGATGAGGAGAAGTGAACAATACGACTCTAGTCTGTCAACTAACTCCCGACCACAACACGTGCCATTTATGTAAGCTCAGCAGAATAATCTAAAAAGTAAATATAAAGAAAAATAAAAATCTCAGTACCCTTTTCGAAATATTTCATCACAACATGTTTCGGACATTTTCTATGATCACTTGAAAATGGCATAAATGTCCGAACACATGTTGTGATGAAATATTTCGAAAAGGGTACTGAGATTTTTATTTCCTTTATATTTACTTTTAGATTATTCTGCTGAGCTTATTATTTATTTATTTTACAATATCTCTTTGAGACAACAGGTCAAAACCCACAACTGCTCCTTAACTCAAATCATAATAATGTCAAAATACTATAAATTATAATATATCATGGAAATTCTCATGCATAATTATTTTATAAATAAACTATAATTAAAATAATAATAAAGTAATCAAACTATTATACTATTGAACTAATTAAATCAAGTGATGATGCAAATTAATGATCCCTAGTGGAAGAGATCCTAAAATCGATAGAAAAACTCTATTGATATCAATATATTCTCATGGATATCAATAGAAATCCATGGATACCAATAGAAATCACGGTAATACAGTCAATGAACTATATTGATATCACTACAACTTCAGTGATATCAATAGGAGTCCATGGATTGCGGTAATTTTAAATGCAGTTTAAAACTGAATAATTTTGGCAGATTTTCAATTTTTCCGGAACAATGTATTTTTGATGACTGATTCGGGTGTAGAAGTTAATTTCCAGCACTTTTTTGTCCTATGTGAAAATCCTGTCAGACGTGCTAACGTGCTAATGACATTTAAAATTAAAAAATATTTTAGTTTATCATGAACAAATCTGGAAAAAATCATGGACGTTTCTGTTCATATTATCAACCTTGTCCTAGAATTTAAAATGATTCCACTCGAAATTGGAAAAGTTAAACACTTTTTCAAATTAGATCACAGTTTATGAGGAAAATCATGCAGTATCCAGAATTATACTCACACAGACTTTGAAATAAATTTTTGGGTTTCAATTCAAATAATAAAAACCTACTATTTTATTGTTTCCAACATTATTAATTTCAGTGTCAAGCACAAATGTCCAGTCCCCCCATAAAAAAATCAATAATCTCCACCTGAAATTAATATCAAATGTTTTAATACAGTAACATTGTCAATAATTTTGAATTGACACCATTACTATGGTATCGAATGAAAATATTGATATATTATCAATAATATTGATACTGTGAAATGGAAATATCAAAGTCTCAACAATCGATATATCAAACTAATTCTAACTTTTTTCCCGGGGAAAACTGATTTTATTGCATTCAAAATGTAGAAATCAGGAATTTATTCTACTTTTACTTATTTAAACTATGTCATTTGAAACTTCAACTGAGTTGTGGTCGATGTTGTAGAAACGTTCCATGATGAAATAAAAACACATAGATGTTGTCAGTTTTCTACACTTTAATTTGGTACACGACCATGGTTTCGTGACCACACAGGTCACCTGTGTGGTCACGAAACCATGGTCGTGTACCAAATTAAAGTGTAGAAAATGACAACATCTATGTGTTTTTTATTTCATTATGTCATTGAATAATGCATTTCCAAACAAAGATGTAGATGATGTTTGAGAATATGTAATTATTAATAGTCGATAATTATTATTCATCAATGTATTGATAATATATAACAACATTTTGGGTTATTGATAGTTTGATCATGAGGACGGGTGCACTAATGTTTTTGCAATGTACCAACAACGGTTTTTGGATTTGGAATGAGTTTCATAGTCTGTAATTTTTGTGATTTTATACAGGAAATATAGGTAAGTCGAGTGATTTTGTTTTTATTGATGTACCATGTAATGAAAGAATCAATTTATTAGAGGTCTAAATACTATATATTTAAATGATAATATTTTCGAAAGACTATTATAGGCCACACATAACATAACCTTGTCATAACACACACTGAATACCATATTATTTAAGGCATAACTAATAATAATAAGAGAAGCCTCTTGAATTATCATTGCTGGAAATAAGATGATTATTATCTAGGCAGACACATTCCAGGCTTATGCTGGTACATATAAATTTAAATGTGTAACAAAACTTTTATTTAGCCTAGCCTAAGTACTTGAAGTTACCACAAACTATCTACACTCATGTTATTATAATGAACTAATATCAATAATATATGACTGTGGATTGATAGATTAAAATTTATTCAGTTGTTTCTGGACTGCAGGCTTTATTTAAACTTTTTCCAGCAAGCAATTGATTCATTTATTATATTAACAGCTTTATATCTTATCCAATTTAGAAAAACTATGGTGTATCCTCTCTCATTTTAGCAATATTTTTATATTTTATATAATAAGAAGAGTGGAGACTGGTGTTTGCAACATGTGTGTTTTTTCCAATTTTCCAGTCAAAAAATATTATTTGAAATATTTTAATTATAAGTTTTAATTAAACTTTTGTTTCATCTCTGATAGGATCTGTGGTGATGAAATTTTCCAACACAAAAGAAAAATACATAGAAGCAGTACAGTAATCAAATACTGGCTGAAGTCTCCAAAAACTCGGTTTACCAGCAAGAGAAATCTAAGTAAGTCTCAATTTTGATTAATTAAAACAGAATATAAAGTCCAACAATTTTTTTCTATGGGTGATGTCCACATGAGCTCTAGGCTTGTGCTAATCATTATAAGTTAGTAATCATACCGGGTGAGTCATATGTAAGGGAACCTTTCAATAAATTAGAGACTGTTGTTGATATAATACTGTAGCTTTCAGGATATGTTACTGGTCAAATACTCTAACTCTTGACGTATGTACAACTGAATTTCAACCCCTTCATAAGGGGTTGACTAGGTTCAGAATGTATAATATGGGACTCAAGAGTTTTAACTGGGATATTTTTAATGTAAACGCCTATTGTGTGGTACATTATTTTAAAGGGCTTTTTAAACAAAGAAAAAACATCAATTAAGATGTACTATGAAACTTGAATCAAAACTGTGGCTGATTGAAGTTACAGTTTGTAAAGAAATGAGGGGGTATAACTCGAATATTTTAATGTAAACACCCATTGTGTGATACATCATTATAAAGGCCTTTTTGAAACTAGAAAGATGACATCAATAAAAATCTATGATACTTTTTCCAAAATGGCGGCTGATTGAATTTTATCAATTATTTCTTTAAAAACCAAAACTTCAATCAGCCGCATTTTGGATAAAAGTATCATAGAAGATTTTATTGATTTCATCTTTCTCGTTTTGAGAAGGCTTTTAAGATAATACACAATGTGTATTTACATTCAAAATCTTGATTTACAATCCCCAAGTTAATATAACCCCCTCCCCTTATGAGGAGTTGAAATTCAGTTGTATGTCAAAGTGGAGTATTCGACAATAACTTATCCTGATAGTTACAGTATTATGTCTACAACAGTCTCCAACTTATTGAAGGGTTGAAGACTGTGATGTTTTGAAAATAAATTCAATTTTAATATAAATTATTGTTGTTTCACCATTTTATTAAAGCAAAACTCTCCCTATGGCCATCCAGACATTTATGGTTTTTTCCCATTGGTAATGCAAAGCTAATACAAGCAAATGACTGATACAGAGTCCAACAGCTGAAAAAAGAAGCTTACATGAAACATTTTTGAAATTTGTCAGCTGTTGAATGATTACAAATAAAAATGAGCTTTCTTTTTGTAATTATAGTGTCCAGCTGTTAGATTGCATATATCACCACTTACCAAAGTTATAGACAGAGTTAGTCTGTCTACTAACGTTGACTACTTACTAGGAAAAATCCATTTGTCTGAACAGAACTTTATAGTTGAATTTAATTTTTATTCAGTTTTGTGTAAAATTATTGTAAGTTAGGGTAGAGAATTTACTTCACATTATATTGTGGTTATTCAAAAGTTTTATAAGATTTATAGTTTTTTAATGTAAAAATAAAGAATTGAAAAGGTATTTATT
The DNA here is from genome assembly GCF_014356525.2 of Nilaparvata lugens. Classification (NCBI taxonomy): domain Eukaryota; kingdom Metazoa; phylum Arthropoda; class Insecta; order Hemiptera; family Delphacidae; genus Nilaparvata; species Nilaparvata lugens. Next base: position 4,525 of record NW_024094705.1, read on the forward strand.
CAGAATAATTAAGGTAATCCTTCTCATCTTTTCACAATAAAATATTGTAAAATGAATTTTAAAAACGTTATTTTCATGTGAATTTTTCGAAATTTTCATGCGAAGAAATGACCAAATGTGGGACAAGAAAATGTAGAAAAACCGTTTATTTCATATTCTTTTCTGAGAGTTCAGTATAACGTGAAAATGTAGAAACAAAAAAAAAAACGTTATTTTCAAGTTTCAGTTTCACGTACTTTTCACGTGAAAAGTTGGAACATTTACACTTTTTTTCACGTGAAAAAATGCTCTTGTGTTATCTTGGACTTTCCTTTCAGGGGAGGAGAGTCCTGCATATTTGAAACATTTCTAGGTTATTAAATAAATTTGCTAGCAGATTAATTCAGGAAATAAAATCCTTATTTTCTAATTTGTAAAGATGTATACTCAGAACTGTTATTTGTTCTAGAAATGTTCAAACAACCGGATCCTGGAGGAAAATCTGAATGCTACAAAAATTGAGATTGAATTGAGGTGCAGTAACATAAACCTAATTGTAGCTCAAAAAATTGCTACTTTAACAGGAAGAGATTAAAGTATTCTGGAGCACCACAATGAGGACCTTTCTTAAGATGAATGACATGCATATGAGTTATTTTAATAAACAAACTTCTCACATTATTTGTCTCAACTATTTACATCCCTTAGATAGACATCTATTCACTGAATCCAATTCACTTATATTAATTATAGATAATTAAACAGGTATACTCTCTTGTCTGATGCCATTGCAGCTGGGTTAAAATATTATAATCCTGCAAATGTTATCTTCATCCTAATTTGCTCTCCTAGATTTAAAAGAGGAGACAGACAGGCTGCTTATAGATGGCTATTGATCTGTATTGATATCAATACAGTTGGTTATGTATTGATATCCATGGCTACCTATTGATGGTGTATTGATATCATTAGGTATTTGGCCATACATACCATGGAAATGTATTGATATCAATACAGCTGGTTATGTATTGATATCCATGGATATGTATTTATTTGTATTGATATCAATAGGTATTTGGGCCAATACACATCAACATATCCATGGAAATTATTGATGTGTATTGATATCAATACAGCTGGTATGTATTGATATCCATGGATATGTATTGATGTGTATTGATATCAATAGGTATTTGGGCCAATACACATCAATACATATCCATGGAAATGTATTGATGTGTATTGATATCAATACAGCTGGTTATGTATTGATATCCATGGATATGTATTGATATCAATAGGTATTTGGGCCAATACACATCAATACATATCCATGGATACCTATTGATGTGTATTGGCCCAAATACCTATTGATATCAATACATTTTTTTTTATTGATCTCTATTGATCACTTCAACTAGGGATGCGATGAGTGGATAAGTATCAAATTATTAATATTTAACCATCTCATAAAAGTAATAATAAATTGATCAAACAAAACTTACTATTAAAGAAATATGAAAACGAAAAGCATTAAAGGTCGTCTGTTCATATTTTATACATTATATCATTTATATTGAGCTTATATAAATGGCACCGTGTTGGCAGTCGGGAGTTAGTTGACAGACTAGAGTCGTATTGTTCACTTCTCCTCATCGTGTCAGACTAGTTATAAGTGATAATAAACTCTTGTAGTTGTTAAAAACGTTATTATTCTTGGTGACAGTTATTTTTATACAGTATATTAGTTCACGTAAGCTTGTGATAATCCTGTGTGATTTATTGGGTAGTGTGACATTTTAAATTTATTGACACCATAAAATAAAATAAATGGAAGAAATAGAAGAATCATTATTGTCCAAACATGTTGTAAATGAAAATATTTCAAAAAGGGTACTGAGATTTTTTTTTATATTCATATTACAAGTAGCCCTATACAGAGAAAGAATATCTAAAAAAGTTTAGATGTATGGCAAACGTCCGACAACATCTGACCAATCACAGTGCATTGAAACCACCAGAAGGTTTGAGAACGCGTTTGCAATCGGTCGATGGTTCTACTAACCAAACTGGCACACCCTAGAACGATCCAGAAGCCCCCTTGCCTCCTTCGTGCCGATCACCAGGAGATTCCAGAAACCCCTGCTTCTGCAATCCCTCTAGAGGCATCATCCATAACAATATAATATTTGTAATTGCTAATATCACTTGCAAAAGCATTTCTATGACCGTGGCGTTTCCAGGGTGTAGGGGGACATTCCAATGTCCTTTTTACTTTCCTTGCCCTATTACCATAGGTAAGGAAAGTATTGCTTTCAAAAAAATTTAAGGTACCCTAATTTCATGTTTTCTATATGTTTCAAGGTCGCCTGAGTCCAAAAACATGATTTTTGGGTGTTGGTTGTATGTGTGTGTGTGTGTGTGTGTGTGTGTAGATGTTGTGTGTGTGTGTGTGTGTGTGTGTGTGTGTGTGTGTGTGTGTGTGTGTGTGTGTGTGTGTGTTGTGTGTGTGTGTGTGTGTGTGTGTGTTGTGTGTGTGATGTGTGTTTGTGTGTGTGTGTGTGTGTGTGTGTGTGGTGTGTGTGTGTGTTTGTGTGTGTGTGTGTGTGTGTTGGTGGTGTGTGGTGTGGTGTGTGTGTGTGTGTGTGTGTGTGTGTGTGTGTGTGTGTTGTGTGTGTGTGTGTGTGTGTGTGTGTGGTGTGTGTTTGTGTGTTTGTGTGTGTGTGTGTGTGTGTGTGTGTGTGTGTGTGTGTGTGTGTGTGTGTGTGTGTGTGTGTGGTGTGGTGTGTGTGTGTGTGTGTGTGTTGTGTGTGTGTGTGTGTGGTGTGTGTGTGTGTGTGTGTGTGTGTGTGTGTGTGTGTGGTGTGTGTGTGCAAGAATGATTATAAATATTGACATATTGATTTATTTCAATATAATACCATATAAAATTATTATGTTCTTCATGATATTAATATTTAAATTTGTAATAATATTTTATTATATATATTCAAGTGTCCCCACACAGGGTAGCCTATAGGGAACACATATTAGAAATTAGGAAACAATATTGTATTTGATTTTTGGAATGCATTTGATTGTTTAATTTTTTTTTTTAATAAAGAATTTGAACTTTCATCGTAGTGTTATTAAAATCACTATTGATCTGTATATCTGTGAACTTTGTAATATTTTTGGAACTTGATCTAAAATGGTTGGGAAAGATATGACACTTACAAGTTAAAAGTGAGACAATCAAAAGCCAAACTTGAAGAGAGTGATTTGGATACAAATGGCTCAAAATCTGTTCTACAAATCATCTTTACGTAGCATAGTGAGGACCAAGAAATGTTCTTATTTGAAATAGATTCTGGAGCCCTGATGGTGAATGAATTTGAATCACTGGAGAGTGATTTGGAGAGTACATTGGAGGAGAAAAAATTGTCATGGAAAGTAAATTGAAGAAAAATTAATCATCATTGGCCTCATCGATGTTATAAATTGAAGGAAATTAGAAGAAAATAGACCATCATTTGAAAATAAATTTGGATCTCTGTAAGTAAATTTGATAAAATCACGAGAAAACATAACATTTTGGAAGATATTTTAAAACGAAACTCAAAAAACATAGAGATAAATTTTGTGTGTGTGTGTGTGTGTGTGTGTGTCTGTGAACACGATAACTCCATTCCTAATTAGCCAATTGACTTGAAATTTAAACTTAATGTCCTTATACCATGAAGATCCGACAATAAGTAATTCAATAAAATTCAATTCAAATGGCGGAAAAAAATGGCGGATAATCGCTAAAAACCATGTTTTTCACGGTTTTCTCGAAAACGGCTTCAACGATTTTCTTCAAATCTATACCCTTAATAGCTATTTATAAGCCCTTTCACTGACATGAGTCTCATTTCTGGGAAAATTGCAGGAGCTCCGTAATATTCCTGAGAAGAATGAATTTTGTTAAATTTCTATCACGATTTATCAGAAATTACTTGGCCGATTTCCTTCAAATTCATAACCTGTATAGTTATATATCGGCTCTATTAACTGGCATTAGTCTCCTCCCTGAGAAATGAACAGGGGGTCCACCCCATCCTTGAGAAATTTACTTTGTAACCTCCTTCTCGTGTGTGAGGTAGGTAGGTAGAGCAGAGTTTATGCAGAAGAACACATGTCGATATTTTATTTGTAGAACAGCTGTTTTGACAACTTTAAAAAATCCTCAAATTTCATAATTCAAACAAAGGAAAATGTACTCTGAACAAATCACAATAGTATAATCGTAGTTTTAATTATTTAGCTGCCATCGGCGTAATGTTCCCTAAATTATTATCCTCGTTTATTTATTATTTAGCGTATGGCAGTATACACAACACATTTATGATCACAAATTCGAAAAAAAAAAAAACATAGAAAATTCATATATAAATCGAATGAAAATATCTTAGTCACTTTTGACCTGGAAATTAGAGGCATGCTTCCAGGGTATTTAATTAGGCTATTGATGCTGGTTTAGCCACCAGGAAATCTTCATGTGCACCTGTGTATGCTGATCTGGGACATTCCGCCACTATGTGTCTCACAGTCTGGACTGCTCCACACTCACAGAAAGGGGAGTCAGCCTTCCCCACTTATGCATCAGATAGGCACATCTACCATGATGAGTTCGTACCCTATTCAATGCCGACCATGTTTTACGAGGCAAATCGAAGCCTGGTGGCCTTTTGGTTACAAATGGGATGTCAATGTTCTGCTTTGCTGACCACGCTTGTTGCCAGGCCTCAGTTATACGGAAACCTGAATCTAAGGCTGTAATTGCCGTCCTAACCGTGGCTTACGAGATTGCAGACGTCTCTGATTGGCATCTTGTATATCCTCATGTATTGGCAGGCTTCGATTTTCCTGTATCTTCTTGTACTCTCTAGTAAGGGCATTCATGCGTCGAAGATTTGGGGGTG
>NW_024094706.1:0-9986 GCF_014356525.2 Nilaparvata lugens
CCCAACCTTCTTTTTACAATTTTTTTACTGGGAAATAACTTTGAATCATTGCGATTTAATTCCCTGATTTCGTTTAACATAGCCTCTTCAATCTAAATGTATGCCTGTAAGTGTTAAGATTTTTTTATACTTATCCAGATCTCTGATTATAAAGATTCGAGTGGTCTCACACTGAATAATAATCAAGTAGGCCGGTGTTAAACGAATCTTTCATTATTAATATCTATATAACGTTATCGAATATTACTTGCTGATTTCCAATATATATACACGTCATCTTTAGAATTATATGAAATTCCATAACTGATTGAATTATCAATTTCCCGCATGAAACGTTTTAGATATTGTGACAGCACATCATCGTTTCTGCTAGAACCAAGTAAATGTTTCTTTCAAATTTAGTCGAGCTTAAAAAATTGTCTGTTGAACTCTCATAACTCTGCTCATCCCCCTCCTCATTATCATCAATTTCCATACTCTGTTCCTCTTTTACTTCTCCTTTTTTGGTTTACACTAGAGTGGAGAATTTGTTTTTTCCAATTCAATTATAGGTTCTATCAATGTGATAGAGTTTTCCTATTGTATTCCTCCGATCGCCTTTCAAAATTGACTAAGCTTTATGCTTGTCTCTAATTACTTTCCAAATTTCTTAATCTTTTCGATTAAACCAACGTTCTTTCTATCCTTCTGCTGTATGACAACATGACTGCAAAAGAATAATCTCTACTGAACGGTAGAAACGTATCACGCGAATCTCGGTAATTACCGCTATTAATTCCGCACTTGCTCAAATAGTTACAAAATTATGAGGTTTACAATTCCAAACTGTATGACAAGTTTACGAAATCTTTATAAGAAATATCTCCTCCAACATGATCTCTGTGAATTAATTTCAGACTCAAAAATCTATCTTGAAGATTATAATCATATTTGCATTGTCCCTAGGAATGTTTCTGTGTAGCTCCATAACTCTTAATTAAATATGCAGTGTCAATATTCGATGTCGTCCCATAGTAAAATATTCTCTTATCTGTGGACATTGCTCAGTTGCAAGTCATCAAAAATTACTAAGCTATATTCAGGGATACGGTTTGGATGGGGAATTTGGCTCACTCTCTTTCATGTGAAATCCGATATTTTTCAAACCTCTAATCCTTCCTGAAAAAACATATTTTGGTTGATATAAGCTCTTGCTAAATAAGTAAATGTGCTTAAATCTTAAGCCATTTTCAGCAAATACTAAATTAAATAAGAGATTTGGTTTTCCTCCAGCACTGGGAGAAATATTAACATTCTTGCATTATGAGGAAGTAAGTCTCCATTTTTACAAAATGCAGGCTTTTCTTTATCTGTAATTAATTATCAAAGTTAACAATTGGTATTTGACTCATGATACAAACATACAGAGCGTGATCTGATAAGGAACTGATAAGTTATCAGGGAGGAGGGTGAGCCACCACATGGAGACGCTCGCTCGCTCCCTCCCACTGATAGAAGTTTCTCACTTCAACTGACCCTCTCTTTCCCGCACCCTCTTCACGAGAATGCATCTGTTGCTTGAGGCTTAGCAAATTACGAAACTTCAGATTGAAATGAAAAGCAATGTTTGATAATAATACTTCTATTATATTTTCACGAATGTACATCATGATATTCACACCGAATGGATGTATTTACAATAGATTATACAATAAATGTACATGATATTACAATAGATTACAAAAGATTATTTTCATCTAATAGTTGATCTTTACTAATAACTAGGTGTTGAAAACCCAATCCATTTCACTAGCAATCCTTTTTTATCACGTTTTAATATTTTTTCAATCAAATACACTTGTCTCTCCGATTGTTTAATTGTGTTTTTCTAATTTCTCTGCATAAAACACCACTACTTCTTCTCCATTTAGATCTCTCAGTGAGTAGGTTATAGGTTTAGAAGGAAATATAGAATGAATTACAAAATACTCTGCGCTCCAGTTTATGTTATAAGATTTATTGAAAAGAACCCTTTTCTTTGAGATTGTACAACATCTCCTAGCTTAAATTCGGTTTTGAATTTTCAATTTATATTGTCTATTGAATGCAGAATTCAAAGACATTAAAACATGATTACAATCTTTTTTCCCCACATCTTTAGGTTTCATTCTGATGGATAAATGCATTGTTGCATTATAATCACGAACTAAACTGTCTAGTTGTGATGTCCAGTTTTTGGTCCATGTTCAGTTAAATATCTATAAATTTTTGCTTTAAGTGTTCTATAAACCTTTCAACTATGGAGGCTTTCTTATCGGTAAAAACATGATAATGTTTAATACTATATCTATCTAATAACGCTTTAACTTTTGAATTAAAGAATTCTGTTCCCTGATCTGTTTGGAACAGCTAACTCCCTTATTTTTAGAAATAATTGGCTCGAGAGCGTAAATACAGATTGGCTTGCCTGTCTTTTAATGGTACACAATATGCAAATTTTGAAAAACATTAATAACAGCTAAGATATATTAAACCCTTATTAAAACGCGATAAACTCGTCATCTCAATGAGATCGGCTTGAAGCAAGTCTTTTCACTTTTCAACTCATATTGCGAGTGGGATAGTTCACACGCGGCCGCTATGAAGCTCTAAAGCTAGCTTAGATCTAATAATTTATGATATTCACAACAGTCAAATCAGTGTGTGTGGATGATTGTCACGGAACATACTGAGCAATCAGTTCACAGTTGGCACTCTATATGTCCAAATGGGAGAGTGTCAACACCATTCTCAGCAATGTACTCTTATCTCATAAGGGCTCAAACAGATTTTTGCACATTCAACCTGATACATGGTGTGATTATAGGATCTAACATATTAATTTTTCAATGTGTTCACTACGTTCAAACAATGATTTCTTATATAAATTAAAATTAAGTTTTCTACATTTCACACCCACTCTGTACACCCTTTGCTATACATTTATTTACAGGTTCTTCATTCTCGTTACATACTAAAAAGGAGTAAGTTTGGATCGAAGTCCAGAAATTTATGGACAGGTTTTGAGGCAGTCTCATCCTTGAACTTTCCTACAACTTTATTTCTCTCCATGGAAAAGCAAGGGTGGGAAGGTGGATAGTTAGAAGTATCAAAAAGGCTCAAATTTTCTCTAATCAACTGATACACATCTTCGACTTTTAGGTTTGAGAAAAACTGTCGGTATCAGTCATACAGAGTTCTATACGATCCCACGGTAATTTTTGTAATTTGCAATAGAAAAAATCGTACATATGGAATTTACTCAACTCCAGTACGGAAAAGCAAATAGACAGGCTTGTTCATTTTAAGTTCCAACTTGCGAGAGAAAACCGCGATCACGTTCGGACTAATTATTGCCAGCGTTTACATAGTGGATTTGAAATGTACTTATCTAACCGTTTTTCATCCGTGATATTTTAACATGATTAGCTTACGAGTAGATTGAATAGTTTTTCCAAAAATCAAATTACAACAGGCCTTAAGAAGGATATTTCAATTTATTTTTCGCGTTCTGTCTATTCCGGATATTGAAGTCGATGTAGCTTTTCAGCCAGGGAGATTGGGAAAAGCTAATGACGCGATGCACTTTCAATAATTGCAAGCCGAGCCGAAGGTAGAGCTTTAAATTGACATAGTGAACAATGTACTTTTCACAGTCGAAAAGTGTGTTCATGAGCTTTTTGGTTTCAGTTTGACCGTTCTCATTTGTTTGGTAGTTCGACAGCAATTCGCGCGGCGGTGTTTGGTGGAGAGAAGCAAGTGGGAAGCTGGCGTGCTTATCATGTAACTCTTGAGGGTACTTGAGATCACATTCTATTTATATCCGGTTCTGAATGCTGTCCAAATTCGCGAAATCAAGGTTGGAAATTTCTTCCTCTGAGAGGAATTTGAAATTTCCAACAGGTAAGCTTCGGCTCATAGCTTCCGAGTATAAACTGTTTGCATCGATATAAAGGAGATAATTAGACGGTTTTGAAGGATCATATGTTTCGGGTAGATGTTGTTATTTGCTTCACAATAACGTTTACCGATGAATGACACCCCACCCCCTCATCCGTGCCTCAAATAAGATGCATGTCAGGATGAGTAATCAATTCTAGTTCAACTTTATGTGTTTCAGCATGCAATTCCAGGTGAAGTGCGCGAGAGAAAGAAAATGGGTCACATCAAGGCCGTATGAGCTAAAAAGCGTAGACCTCATGGATTCAAAAACTACGCTAATAGCATTACGTCCAAACATAAATAAATCGTGATATTCACCAGATTTTTCAGCTTGAATGTTGAGAACACTCTTTGCGCATGCTCATATTCTTCGCGAGACAGAGTGTATCAGTTTTAATCATTATGAAAACATTTGATGGGAGGAAGCGATGTTTCCGCGAATTTTTCGGGACAGCTCATGTACAAGTAGGTATATACTCCTTTTTTCAACAAGAGCTGTCTGTGTTGCGAGGTGGATCATGAAACACCGAAAATAATCGCTCGAACTTCTTTTATGTCTGTACTTTCTACCAAATTACGCACCATACTTCCAAGGATTCAGACATAACTTGTAGGAATCTAAAATTAATTTTGCCTACTGAAAGTGTTAAAAATCTCTCTGACGTATTTGCGATGCAGGAAATTTCTTTTTTACATTTACCGAGTGATTTCAGAATAAAATGCAAATCAAAACCGGAGAAATTATGAAAATAACCGATATGTACTCTGGAGTACGAGCTGTTAAATTACAAGAAACATGTGCCGCACACATAATATCCGGTTTCATGCACGTGGTGACACATTTAATATCGCTGTCTAAAATGGTTCAGCACAAAGCCCGCAGTTTACTGAATTTTGAAATTCGCACTCTTCACTTTCGATAAAGCTTGCATCGGAATTTCTTGTTTCATATCCTCATACAAATGTCGCCGAGATCTGTAATTTCCTGAAGAAATTTCTCCATGATTTTTTCGTCTAAACACTACTCGATCTATGGAGTACATTTCCGTAGGCGATTTCCGTTAACATCTATAACAACGAACAATAGCCGTGACGTTATTCTTTATATTTAAATAACGAGTAGCCTCCTGCTTGGCATCAGTCGGTAGAGCATGAATATTTGATATAATTAAAATTAGGTCGTGGTTTTTTAATAGGTTCAGTCTCATAAATCTTATAGGCCCAGTATGAGTTTCCCCTATAACTCTTGTAATTCATTAAAAAATAAATATATATAAATATGATACTTATACTATAGTTGAGGATTAAAATAAATTGCACACCATAAACAATTTGATACATATATTAACAATAATGCAAAAAATAGATCAAGGAAAAAACATATAAAGAGCGATAAAAATATAATATATATAAAATAGAACAATAATTGAAATCAGTAAATATCACAGGCTAAAGCTAACTTTATCTCTAGATTTATGGCACGAATCATTACCATGTGCCTTTATCTTAAAATCATATGCATCCTTTTGCATGTAGCTGCGATATGAGCTTGCTATACTTGTCGACTTGGACAATTCAATTAAAAATAGGTTCTTTAAGATCAACTTGATAAATTGGCATACATAACCAAATATATATATATATATAATATATATATAGATATCTATATTAAATTCTCTAGTACTTAGTAATTTCTTTGTATTGAATAAATATTTTATCTCAGGGTGCAAGATTCGGCACCTGATGGAATAGGTAGAGCAATTCATCTAGTGAATTAGAGCTATAACAAACTATCGCAATTATATTGCAAAATTAAGATCATATGAATATGTTTTAATAGCCTATTTTAATACTTCTTTGATTCAATAGAATTTCTGAAATGTATTGATTTTTTTCATACTCTTTAATAAAATACCTTTATACCATATTTACTTGCGCAAGTATTTTTTATTAAATTCTTAATTATAATAAAACCCTTTCGACGAGCTAGCTTTGATTATTAGATAAATTCGAAGCACTAGGGCGCCCATCACTAATTCAATATTTCTCACTCACGTGTCGAAATCTTCTTACAAGCCGCCGATGTCGATCCAACTCCTGGTGGTCCTGGAATATGGTAGCCGGAATCGTCTCTTCCAAGGGGTTACAAATTATTTGAAATTGAAAATGACTTCTGCTTTATAAGAGCATCACAAAGTCTTTTAAGAATTTAATAATTTGATCTAACTTTAGCTTTTACAAGTTATAGCAAGGTATTACGCTCTAAAATATTAGGGTCCTCTCATGGTGGCATTTGGCTGGCGAGTGATGGTTCTCCTTTCTCAATTTTACAATTCTTATTTCCGACTTCAAATTAACATAAAATTTGAATATCTTAGTCCTCCGCCATTTAAGGTTCAAATAGATCGTACAAAATATCAAATTATTACTTAGGTTGTGTGTTTAATAATTTCTTTGCCTTCGGGCCATCTCTATACATAGACTATACAATAATTTAACACAAATCCCAACATTTATAGAAATATATAAATATTTTTGAATTGGCATACTATTGCCGCCTATTAACTGCCATTGTGCTATTGGTGCATGCAAATTGTTTCAGTATTCATGCGCTTGGTACCTCCTATTTCCTGAATACACTTATTATTTTTATTAGGTTTTTTTAAATGCTCTCTACATGCTAGTTAATATTCTATATACTAATATTTATTTCATGCTTCCTAATAGTTAGCCACGTGACCATTGTTCTTTCAAATTGCATACCGTTTTGTTGCAATAGAGCTCTGCCAAGGGGTTTGGTCAGATTCTACGTTGCTCGATTCGGTCGATCGTTAGGTCGCCGATCACTGAATTATAACCTAACCTCAATCTTCAAAATATTTTATATAATAATATATTTATTAGCAACAAATTCTTTCAATTCCTTTTAGGTTTTTGTACCGTTTAGCCAGAACAAGCTGATGCTATCTAATCTTTATTGTTATCTATTTGGCGATATTAGCCAGTTACTTTATTCAGACCTATTAATACTTCAGTTAGGGATTTTTATCTACCCAAATTTCCATACTTCACGCGCCCTGGATTTGAATTCAAATATTTGAAAATCACAATGTTTTTAATGAAAATCCACCCTTCAATACATCGATATATTCCATACTTTATTTTAATTATACTCTCAGACTTTTATCACAGTTCGCAGATCTATCTGCTGCACCTCCTTTAGACCTCTCTCAAATACATAACAATTCTCCTCCTCAACACACATAATATCATAAATATAATCTTCTAGACACATTCCTCCTTACAACACTTAAAACATAGTATTTTTAAATTCGCCGCTCGCAGGGCCGCCAACCTAACTACACACATTTCTTGATTCTCATAATTGATTCTTTTCAGACAATAATTTCGATGTACAAAACCTCTGGGCTTATATTTTATAGTACTTCTTAGGTCTTAATATAAATAATTTTCTATACATCAGGTACAATACTTTTCTTTTGCTAATGGCTCTTTGGTTTTGGGTAACTAGCATTCACTTTAGGTTTTTTCAGGGTACAAACATGGCATAACTAACGGTAATAAATATAAACATATAAATAAATATACTAACATTTATAAATATAATAAATAACAGTAATAAATAACATTTTTGGGTTACAATACTTCTTTTTTATAATCATGTGTTTAGTGCTACTTCGATTCAGGTGGCTTGGCAGCTGACTGCTGTTGTTCTACTTATACTGCCTACGTCATAACTGGTTGTCGAAACTCGCAATTACCTAACTGCTCAATTTTTCTCTTAAAGGTAATTTACAAATTTTGAATATTCTATCCCCGCTTGTGTCCTTTTTTGTTTGATGTACTAATTAATTACATAATTAAAAATTATTCTTTTGCTTGTTGCAGGCTTTGGATAGTTGGGAGAAATCAAAAAAAGATCTGATTTGTTGACACGAGGTTGCTTCATCAATATTAAATTTATTAAGAAAGTTAGTAATTGGCTTGATAGTGGTGTTTTCCTTGATTACTTATCGTATTTATTTCAAATTCTGTGATATGGTTTAATATTGGCTACATTTTTCCCACCAAACAATGTGCGTATTCTCCTTCTCTTGCAACTGGACTGTGTTGTGATTGATATGGCTACGATAGTGAATGGCCCTGAATAAATAAAAGAATTTACAAGTTACTTTCTCCAAAGCATTTGATAACCTGTGGCTCTTTACTAAAACTTCATCTCCAACATTATATGAAAATATTTTATATGCTCGGTCGTGAAATCTCTTTCTACTATTTGCCTTCTGCTCTAGCTTTAACCTTACTAGATGATGGATATTAGGGTTTGTTAATTTGTTCACTTCTGAGCTTGGAAAATCAATTAACTTTTCGATAAATGTATTGTTTCTTTTACCGAATATGATTTCGTAAGGCGTACGACCGGTGCTTTCATTTAGACTATTATTATAACATTCTTCTAAAATGGTATATATCTAACCCATTGTTGGTGTTTTTCATTACAGTACGTCCGCATAAAACAAGAGATCTCTGCCATACGCGCTCGCTCTACTGGTTGCACTGGGGTTGTAAAGAGATGTCCTCGACCATTTAATATTAGCCAGGTGAAGTATTTCTTTCCACTGCTTGCTACAAAAATAGGTTGCGTTGTCGGATAGGATTCGTTTAGGCTTTCCTACTTCACTTGTCCATCTTTCCGTTATGCATCGGCCAAAACTTCTCCGTCAATTTACCTATGAGAAATAGCATGTATATTGAAAAAAACACATGTAAGCACGAATATGTATTTTTTTCCGTATTGTGCCATGGGCAATGGACCATATATATCCTCTGATATCAATTCCAATGGTGCACTGGGGAGAATGGGATTCATTTCGCCCCTGATATGGTATCGTGGTATTTGACTTTCTGGCATATCGCAAGCTTTTACTATTTTGGCCACTTTTTTATGCATGCTTTTTAATAACAGCTTTCTTTTAGGTGGAGGGTTGTAGTTCCAAAATGTCCAATCTCGAATCGTCGATGTGCTTACTCTAGAAGTTGAAGGTTGCATGGAATAAAATGTCAACAATTGTGTATTACTTGATGTTTATTTATAGTGTATACATGAAAATATATAGTGCACAAAGATAATATTTCAGTCCAATATACTGTGATGGTTAACCTGTCTCCTGTTTGGTGACGGCACTTATCTGAGGGTTTACTCCTGTTTCCTGTACCTTGTTACATGAAATAGGAAAAAATGTCTAGAGTATACTAGATTATTTCTCGCAATTAATCAAAGGATTAATTGTACTATATGCCCTCAGATCAAGTACTCAATGATGGGTTACTATTGACCTCTGAAATGCATATGCTATTAGCAACCTAAATAAGCTATAAGCAAGTCGACACAGGGTCACTAAGGAACAACATGTGATGACAAGTTGCATTTATTGAATTTCTAAATCATATAAGAATATTTTTGTTCAATAATTAATAAATGAATTTGATAATGAAGGGTTAAGCCATAAACAATATAATTTGAATTTTTAAGAGTTTCTTTCAAGTTTATAAATCATCAAGGATGAGCATGTAGTGCTTTCACCCAGGTTGCCCAACTCAAGTTTGGACAGTGTAACGTCAGATTTTTACAAACTATATACCAGTTTGTCTATGGAAAATTGAGTTTAAGAGATTTTGAAATAATAATAATATATAATCACTCACATTTACATGGGCCATAATATACGCGCACTCACTCATGAAGATTTGTTCACTGCATGGCTGGCATCTTTCATCAGGCTGCATGGCATCATATTAGGCTTCATTATTTGGCTCGCGATTTTAATAATAATTAAGACTTCCTTTTTAACTGGCAATTCAATTGAATTCTAACGTTACGGGAATCTACATGATTGAATTTAGCACTCTTACATAAATTTAACATGAAACATTTAAAACGACAAAAATAACAAATAGGAGTTACACCTGACTCTCCAATAGCGTTGCTCAGTCAATCTCTCTTT
>NW_024094707.1:0-9007 GCF_014356525.2 Nilaparvata lugens
AAGTTGAAGGTTGCATGGAATAAAATGTCAACAATTGTGTATTACTTGATGTTTATTTATAGTGTATACATGAAAATATATAGTGCACAAAGATAATATTTCAGTCCAATATACTGTGATGGTTAACCTGTCTCCTGTTTGGTGACGGCACTTATCTGAGGGTTTACTCCTGTTTCCTGTACCTTGTTACATGAAATAGGAAAAAATGTCTAGAGTATACTAGATTATTTCTCGCAATTAATCAAAGGATTAATTGTACTATATGCCCTCAGATCAAGTACTCAATGATGGGTTACTATTGACCTCTGAAATGCATATGCTATTAGCAACCTAAATAAGCTATAAGCAAGTCGACACAGGGTCACTAAGGAACAACATGTGATGACAAGTTGCATTTATTGAATTTCTAAATCATATAAGAATATTTTTGTTCAATAATTAATAAATGAATTTGATAATGAAGGGTTAAGCCATAAACAATATAATTTGAATTTTTAAGAGTTTCTTTCAAGTTTATAAATCATCAAGGATGAGCATGTAGTGCTTTCACCCAGGTTGCCCAACTCAAGTTTGGACAGTGTAACGTCAGATTTTTACAAACTATATACCAGTTTGTCTATGGAAAATTGAGTTTAAGAGATTTTGAAATAATAATAATATATAATCACTCACATTTACATGGGCCATAATATACGCGCACTCACTCATGAAGATTTGTTCACTGCATGGCTGGCATCTTTCATCAGGCTGCATGGCATCATATTAGGCTTCATTATTTGGCTCGCGATTTTAATAATAATTAAGACTTCCTTTTTAACTGGCAATTCAATTGAATTCTAACGTTACGGGAATCTACATGATTGAATTTAGCACTCTTACATAAATTTAACATGAAACATTTAAAACGACAAAAATAACAAATAGGAGTTACACCTGACTCTCCAATAGCGTTGCTCAGTCAATCTCTCTTTCTCCTTCTTCTTCTCAGAAATTGAGAAGCTAGGTTTGGGAAAGAAAGGTCACATGACCAGTTAATGACCAATCACTGGTCAGAAAAAAAAAATCTACCAATAGTTGGCTACAAATGAAGAAATTGTGCTCAGGTGTGCCATATAGATAAATAATAATTTTACAAATAAAAACGAAAAACGATCAGAAACAAATATAGGGGACAATGAGCAGCTTTTTCAGCTGGTCAGAGTGTACAAATAACAATATAATAAAATTGAAAATCGAGCAAGCAGTCAACACCAGAAACAGACATGCCGTTATCAGCTGACTGATAAGGCAACCGGCTCAGTTTGCATCAAGAACTAACCCTATTGTAACAAACATTCATTATGCTGTTATAGGTTATTCGAGAACCATTTACAACTGTTTGCGAATCTGGATCTTAATAAATGAATATATCATAGATTTTGTTTGTTATTTCAACAGCCAATAAGGTGGTAGTCGAAATTTTAGCTTTTAGTATAGAAAGTTGCTCATCAAAGCTGTTTGGCGAATCTCCCATGACAATATCAAGAACATCCAGTGATACAAATCTCCTAGTCGATGCTTATTCACAAAATCCTCTGCCGAACATGAATTTCAAGATGACTGCTCCCACGCATAGATCGGTGCAGCTTGGATATTCAGTGTTGTGGAAGATGTATGTCAATGTCTTCAAGAAGTTTTGAGCCATTCCAAATGGTTCAGGCAGGTCCTTATCTCCAAGTTTATGAATGGTTGTATGATCCATTGGTTGCTGTTACTGTAGACAGTCTCCACACTCACACATGTCTGCTTGCTCCACTGCAGGCTGATGTGTTACTGGGTCTGGCACAGTGCAGGAGTTGTAGTAGCAGTAGTACTAGTTGGAGTAGTACTAGCGGGAGTTGTAGTGCTAGCAGGAGTTGTAGTACAGCTTGAGTTTGTGTGCTAGCAGCAGAGTTGCTGTAGCAGTTGCAGTACTCACGGAGTATAATAACAATGGATGCTTGTTCTTCACAGTATGGTCCACAGACCTCGACTGACCTTACAACAACCACTTCCAGAAAGTCCAGCGATGTGAATGTAGGGTGAAGACAGGTGTGCAGATTGTATGTGCAGTGGACTCGTTTGCAGAGAGATCCTCCACAGCTCGTTCCCCAGCCATATTATGTACCAGTCACTGATATCGATGTACATTCGATTGATTGCTGACTGAGACCACGTAGAACAGGAATCCCTGATGTTAGCAGGCCTGTTGCATATGATGGATGTTTGATGTATCCAGTCCGTGTTCCCTGAAGTGAGAAATTCCTGTGTCCTGTACTTTGATCCAATGCACTAGCACTGAGTGCTAGCACAAGGTAGAGCACTGCTTGGTACATGCTTGTAGCCCCATGATTGAAAAATGATTATTGATAGCAGTTGCCTTCCCCTTTTATACATCCTTTTAGATGACTCATCTTTCGCTGTATCCCCCCACTTTTTCTCAGTCTACTGCAACATGTTGTCAAACAGTGAGCTATGTCTGCAGGATGCAGTGATTGAGCTTGAGGAGGAACTAAATAATCATGTGTTATCTCATTGACAGACTTTTTCAACGATGCTGGACATTGAGTTCAGGGTTTAGAGTCCAGAGTCCAGAAGTCCAGAGTTCAGAGTCCAGAGTCCAGGGTCCAGAGTAGTTCTGATCCAGAGTCAGAGTCCAGGGTCCAGAGTCCAGAAGTCTAGAGTCCAGAGTCCAGAAGTCCAGAGCCCCAAGTTAGAGTGTCAGAGTTCAGAGTTCAGAGTTTACAGTTTAGAAAATCCAGAGTCCAAAGTTCAGAGTCCAGAGTCTGTCACACAGAATCATGTCCAGATCATAAGTCTTACATTTGTGCTTGCTCCAGACTTCCTTATCACTTGGCTATTATATGATGTCATACAGACCAGTTGAAACATGAAACTTTCCTGTTGAGTCATATTTCAACAAAAGATATCCATCGTGGTGTAATGTTTACAAACAATTACACCTACACTCTACCTACCTACATTCCTTAACCAACATCTTACATCCCCATAATCCAATGAAGATTCGAACCCGGACCTATGAATAATTCAAACCTGAGTCCTCTAGAATGGAAAGCAGAAGTGCTAACCACTTTTACCTTTATGTAAACTTTAACAACTATATCCAAGCTCATTGCAGCTTCTAGTGAGCTGTAAGTGAACAGTGACTGAACAGTGACTGAACAGTGACTGAACAGTAACTGAACAGTGACTGAACAGTGACTGAACAGTGACTGAACAGTGACTGAACAGTACTGAACATTGACTGAACAGTAACTGAACAGTGACTGAACAGTGGCTGAACAGTGACTGATCAGTAATTGAACTGACTGACTGACCCTCACCATGCCCATACAGACATGTGACAGGAGGAGGAGGGTCATTGAAAATGTCCATGTTAATATGTCATGTCTAAACACGGCCGAGTGGAGTGGGAATCATTGAAAAATCTATCTTCAATGCCATTTTGATCTCTAGAGCAGCATGGCCGATCTAGATCAGATCTAGAGTCTCTCATGGACATCTTGATCCAGTAGGTCTACCATGGACATATTAATCTGGTGTGATAGAGGTCTCCATGACCATGTAGAGTGACAGGTCCTGCATGACCATCTTGAGCTAGAGTCCCTTAATGCTGGTGGGCGTGGCCATTGGCAGTCATGTGACAGGGGAGGTGGAGTGGAGGTTGTTGAAACAGCCTTCGTTGAAAGCATAGCAAGGTGATTTCTTACCTATATGAAAGCATAGCAAGGTGATTTCTTACCTATATGAAAGCATACATGCTACCCAGAGGATATCTCATTACTTTTTCACTTTTGATCACTTGTCTTACATTATAAATGTGGGTGGGGAGGATTTGAGGAATAAGAATCAGCAATATTCATTGCTACTTTTATTGAACATACAAAATTCACACACACACACCACACACCACACACACACACACACACCACCACACACCACACACACACACACACACACCCACAACACACACACCACACACACACACACACACACACACACACACCACACACACCACACACACACACACACACACACACACCACACACACACACACACACACACACACACACACAAACACACCCACACACACACACACACACACCACACACACACACACACACACACACACACACACACACACCACACACACACACACACACCACCCACACACACACACAACACACACACACACACACGTACTGACAGCAAGACTGCACAAGACACAATGTCCCACTTCTTGCAGATCAACTCCTTTTATAGCCCCCAGTTGAAGATAAAAAATCCCAATGATTTTTTTTCATTTATTCCCAATATTTACATTTATTCTCAATTTTATATTTGGTTTTTTCTTGCTAATTTTTATAATTTTTTTTTTTTTTAATTTTTTTTAATTTTTTTTTAATTTTCTTTTTAATTTTTATTTTATTTATTTAAAAAAAAAATTATTTTTTTTGACTTGGGTGACCTTGAGGTTAGGTTTGGTCAACTTGGGTGACCTTGAGGTAGGTTTGGTTGACTTGGGTGACCTTGAGGTGAAGGGGACTCTGGGACACTTGTGTCCCAGAGTCCTCCTTTTCATACTACTATCATCACCATAGTCTTCACATTGATATTTCGCACAATGACATAAGTTAATAAGATTATGTTCTATGAGAATCACCCGTTAGATACACTTCATTTCAGTGTAAAGGAGGGGGGTTGTTTCTTCTCTTCTATAATATTTGCTAAAGTTTACTGCTATCAATCATCTACCGGTATTTGAATCCTCGATTGGCTGGTAGCTTTTAGTGGATTCGTTCATTCAAATGCACAGATACAGATTATCATCATTATCTAATTGTCCACCTATTTTAGCAACTAGCAACTACGAGCCAGGAACTTCAATGAAAAATACTTAAAAATTCAACTTCTGGTTTATTGAACTCTAAATAGGTAGAACGAATTAATAAAAGTCAGGTAACATGTCAAATTTCCAAACAGAATAAAGTTATTCAGCAATCGATTCAGGTCAAGAAGACAATAATCTATACATTTTTGGGAACCTGCTAACTTGCTGCAACTAAATTCGGGTCTCGGTCATTCTATGAACTAAATTTTGAGCTGATAAGAAAAAAACAAATTTCGGCACTCACCATTTTAACAATTCAAACTTGGACTCTTCAGAAACACTCACATACGCTTTAATAAAACTCACTATACTTGAACTCACATGCACAAATATTTCCTGATTCTACTCCTACTAACTGTAAATTTGGTTCCCTATTCAACTAGATAAAAACTACTTATAACTGAAAACTTAACAATTTGTCCCTCTGATGGGAAATGGGCCCATTCAGAGAACCGAGGCTCGCACACCGTTACATGTTTCCCAGTTGCGTCTCAATTCGAACTGTGTGGGCCCTTCACTGAAAATTATTCCCCCTCCACGAGCGTTGAGCATAACTCCAGTGGAAAAGCCAAAGCTGCAAAAAGGTTCAATGTCGAACAATTCCCAAATACAGTAGCTTTTCGACAAGATATTGAAACTGTACTTGAAAATGCACGAAAATTGCTTTAATTTCGACAACTAAGCATCAGTTAACAATTCAATAAACCTGGTCAAATATTCTCACACTAAAATCTGAAAGTACGAATAAGACACACAAAAAAACAACTACAATTCTATCTCTCAATATCAACACTATTAACATCAGTATTTCCTAGTGGAGAGGCGCGCTTACGGACACCTGAAGGATCAAAATTTCAAACACTTATAACTTCAGACACAATGCTCAGATTTTATCGTACTACACTCCATTCCTCGGCTCGTCAAGGCGGTCCAAAATCATGCATCATAGGTCAAATTCGGTCGAAAAGTAGAAAATTTATTGTTCAGTGTACTAAAGCCCATATTCCAATACACAAAAAATGGCCAATGTCTATATTCAAAGCTATGTATCTCGGTAACCCCTAATTATAAAAATCATTACTTGATCTTGAAATGTACAACATAATTTCCTCTTCCACCTGCTGTGAACGATTTATGAAAGAAAAATTTCGTAGAGTGAGATTGATTGTTAAAAAAATCCGGAAATTGTAGATATTCTTATCATACTAACGGTTTTGGCAGTACTATGATAGAGAAAAGTTATTCAAGATGTATTTTAGACAACTGAGCTAGTAGACGATGAATGTATCTACAATTTGGAATAAATCGAGAGTTTCTATGATGTATCAGACTCGTTTTAGAAATTCTTGATCAACAGTAAAATCACGGAGAGAATGTAAAAACTGAAATCTTCTGTAACTTTCGAATGGTATTGGAATTGAAAGTATTTTTATTGGAGTGGGTAGAGGAGGACAATTTTCACATCCTCACTAGATTTGGAAATTTTATCAGAAGTATTTCAAAATACATGCAGCTTTGAATATAGAAATTGGCCATTTTTTGTGTATTGGAATATGGGCTTAAGTACACTAAACAATAAATTTTCCACTTTTCGACCAAATTTGACTCATGATGCTGATTTTGATACGCCTTGACGAGCCGAGAAGAATGAAGTAAGTACGGAAATCTGGCATTGTGTCAGAAGTTATAAGTTTTGAAATGTTGATCCTTCAGGTGTCCTTAAGCGCGCCTCTCCACTAGGAAATACTTAAATGAAGTGCTCTAACGGGTTCTCATAGAACTTAATAATCTTATGAACTTATGTCATTGTGCGAAATATCAATGTGAAGACTATGTAGTTGGTGATGATGGTTGAAGCTGAAAATTAGGTGTTTTTCACAATACAAGGAGCATTGTTGTCAGGTGTACCTGGAAATCTATATGAGATAGAGCGCTCTACCTGATCTCAGATTGTAGAGCACAAAAATACGCCCAGAGGGATTTTGAATTAGACATCAAATGGTAACAATCGGAAGAAATTGTTGATCAAAATCTAAAATTCATCAAAAATTGATTTTCTCTTAAAATTCACTCATTTTTGAAAAATCATAACTCAGTACTCATTGGAGATAGAGAGTTCCGAATGATCTCATTTTATTCAGAATTTCATATTCTAGAAAAAGGGGACCAAATTTTTCTGTCCGATTACGAGATTTGGCAGAAATAGCTGAAAACTGGAAATGAGCCGAAATTGCAAGGTTTTTGGGCCATCCTAAATCTAGCACAAGGAAATTTTGCATGAAGAAATTGGTTCTGGACTTCTCTTATGTACTCAAATAATATATTAAAAAATCAGAACTACAATATAAATTGCATGCACCAATGTATATAGTGACTGGACTAATCCCTTTGCCTCGAATAAACGAGAAGCATCAGTGCATGGCAGTCTTTCTCATTGCAATCAGTAGCTTCAAGTTTTAATATTTTATTTAGATATCTTGTGAATGTTATAGCATGTCATATAATACACAATGTATACCATTCAGCTACTAATCTCATTGACTCATTGAATTCCTGAGAGACCAAACAATGTCCTATACTGATTTTTACATATTGGAAAATAGTTTTATTTGAGTTATTTCTGAGCAAAAAGTTTCTAGCATGACGAAAATTTCATATATTCTTCTCGACATTCACAAATATAGGAAATCGTTAATTGGAAAATAACTAGGTGGAAAAGAGATGACGATCTATAGGCCTATACTGGACACCAATAGAAAGGATACATTTTCCTCGTCATTTAGTTATAATATTTTTACTTATAACGACATTCCATTATTCTGAAGAGAAGTGATATTCAAAAGTGGAACAAAGGTGTTTCACGATGTTTTTCATCTCATGAAAAATTATATTTCATATTAACCCTACATTTCCTTCAAACCTTTCCACTCTGAAACTTTTCTAGCACTACTAGAATATCGGGGATGATATTCTACGTACAATTCTATGGTTAAATTAGAACTTTGAGGAAGTTGCAATTTACACAAATTGGGAATGCTATTATTTTTTCAAATGGAAGGCCAAGTCTCAACTCATTTTTATACAACTATATAGACTACCGGTAGTTCATTTAAATAATGTCAGTGAATTGTTTACTAATACAGTACTACTACTCATTGACTCTTCGGTCCTTGAAGAGCCTTGGCCTCATCCACAAGCCTTTTCCATGCATCTCTGTTCTGTGCTCGCAGTCTCCACCTTCTTACGCCCAAGGATTGGCGATCTGCCTCTGCGTCCTCCAATCATCTGTTGCATGGTCGGCCTTGCTTTCTCTGTCCCCTGGTTGCTGACATTATGTGATAACGGGTTTCTGGCATCAGTTACTCATGGCCCAACCAACCAATTCTAGCCCTTCTAATTTCTGTAACAATGTTCGGTTGCATATACAGATTATAGAGTTTTTCCTTAGTCGTCACCTATCAGCCTCTAGCACTGGCCCATAAATTCTTCTTAGGATCTTCCTCTCCCTTAGATTCAACAGCATCTTAACACAACTTGTCAACACCCATATGTTCCACAAGCATACATCACCACTGGTCGCAGCAGTGTCCTATAAATGTTAATTTTACTGCTCCAGATTGATAGCCTCGATTTAAGAATTTTCTGTAGACTGAAGTACAGTATGTCCTATTTCCAGCAGTGAAAAGTTTATAGAGATTGATAATAGCGTAGTTCAACCGAACTAGTTCTTAGTAATTTAAATAAAGGTGCTTGTGGCAATCAGACGTTTTCCATTCAATTTGTAGTAGACATTTTAGTGCTCTAAAATTAAAAGGTTGATTTAATTTTAATTTGTATATCAAGTTATCAATTTCAAAAACTTCACAGGTATTTGAGGTGGCTGGATCTATCCTACAATAAGATCAAGATCTTGGAAAATATTGGTTATTTACCTCTCATTTACTTGAATTTGGAGAGCAACGAAATTTCAGAATGGAAGGAGACTATAAAAGATTATTCGAAGGACAGAAATTCAGAGAGCGCTGAAATATCATATTGGGAGGAAGGTGAAAGTAAGAGGACAAATAAGGAAGAACA
>NW_024094709.1:0-9154 GCF_014356525.2 Nilaparvata lugens
CACACACACACACACACACACACACACACACACACCACACACACACACACACAACACACACACACACACAACACACACACACACACACACCACACACACACACACACACACACACACACACACACCACACACACACACATACATACATACAGACCAATACCCAAAAACCAGTTTTTTGGACTCAGGGGACCTTGAAACGTATAGAAATTTAGAAATTGGGGTACCTTAATTTTTTTCGGAAAGCAATACTTTCCTTACCTATGGTAATAGGGCAAGGAAAGTAAAATTGGTGGAAGATGAGAAAGAGAAGAATAATATGATGAGGTGAATGGTACAAGTATAACCTGTACTATCTCTGATAGTAGCCGACTTGACGAGAGGAACAATAATATGTCATAACATTGGTGAAAATTTGCTCCTATTCTTGAGTTATAAGCATTTGAAGATGAGTGATTTTTCTGATCTGAGGGAGAAATGTCATGTTTCAGTGAATAACTCACTCTATATTGTAGCAAATAGTTATTTGTGCAACTAGTGCGCAAAGTGACAGTTTGCTGCACCAAAAGAAACGGCATGGCTTCTTGAGTGCAGCAGAAGAACTTTGCGCACGTATTTCACATTGAATTTTTCCTACAGTTACCATTGAATATGAGAAGTGGTTGATTATGAGTAAAATGATGACTGAAATTCATCAAATGTTCGTGTGTGTGTGTGTGTGTGATGCTGTTATTAATAACAACCCTAATTCATTTAAAAATTAATAATCCAATTCAAGTTGACAATTCTCAGCCAGAGTTCTCATTTTTATTCAGTTGACAATTCTCAGCCAAAGTTCTCATTTTTATTCATTCAATAATCAGAAAAAATACAGATAGAACAAAAAATTCACATTCAAAATACACGCCAACAGCTGATTGGGATGGCTGCAAGATGGCTGAACCAACAAGCACGCGACCTAGCGGGAAGAATTGTACCTAAGTTTGTTTCATCCAGCTAAAAAGTACTGAAACAGGATTCAGAAATTTAGACTTTTGCTCAAATTACCGAGAAAAAAGCTCAAGTAAACTGAAAAATATTTATAAAAATACATAGACAACAGAGAATTTTATTGTAGTATTGTTATGTTTTTTATTATTTTTATTTATATGGATATTGAACGGTACTCATTTAACCTCAAAATTCGAATTTTATAATGTATATTTGCTA
Source organism: Nilaparvata lugens (assembly GCF_014356525.2). Lineage (NCBI taxonomy): Eukaryota > Metazoa > Arthropoda > Insecta > Hemiptera > Delphacidae > Nilaparvata > Nilaparvata lugens. The sequence goes on from NW_024094709.1 coordinate 1,207, forward strand.
CTTTTCTCATTGCTTGCAGTTGAATTAATAATTATCAATAGAAAAGAACTATTATTTATTATTAAATGATGAGAATTCGTAAATGATGATCATTTAATTATGATCTAGATGAACAGTATTCTTGTTTTGGATTTCTAGATTGAGATTTTATCATAAATGTAGGGTAGCCATTGAAATGATTCTGATCTAAATCTATTCACAGTCATTGTTACCAACTTAATTTTTGTTTTCGTGCACTAATCCTCCATATTAACCCACCTACTATTTTGTGTTGCCATGTTGCAAATCTGGAGTACGCAAAGTAAATACTTTGCACACTAGAGCGGAAAAGTGATTCTTTGCGTTCTGTAATCAGTGCAGGAATGGTCATTTTGCAAGGTAACTGTGGGAAAAGGTATTTTCTAATTTTCATTTATAATTTTCAGGTCTACACTTTTCATTTTGCACCGCCTTCTATAGTAGATAGATGTGATTCAAATCAACCCTGTATATCTGATGTAATATTATTTGATTATTCCTGTGTGAAATGATCAATTATAAACTATGTGAATAAATTATATCATATATGATTCAATTATGAATTTTCATTATTGGTAGGACATATTTTGGTAGTTCTAATATATCTCTTCATAGCCAACACACGATTTAGCAACAGTGCAGAGTTGGCAAGGATATCGCTATCTGCTTTGTGGAATGACAGACAAGGATAGCAACACCAATGTCAATCAAATACTGCCATTATAACGTGGACCTCACTATAGAACAAGAACAACCACAACATGATACAGTACCAACACAATATGATACAGTATCATCTCAACTTGACACACAACACTATGATTTGAAACATTCGCTATCTGCTTTGTGGAATGACAGACAAGGATAGCAACACCAATGTCAATCAAATAATGCCATTATAACGTGGACCTCACTATAGAACAAGAACAACCACAATATGATACAGTATCAACACAATATGATACAGTATCATCTCAACTTGATACACAACACTATGATTTGATATATTCGCTATCTGCTTTGTGGAATGATTGACAAGGATGGCAACAACGATGTTAATCAAATACTGCCATTATAATATGGACCTAACCATAAACTCCATCTCGCAGAGATATTATATGTTATAAGATTAGCTCCAATCTCTGATGTGGAACTCAGATGAAGTTGAACTTTGAAGTTTTCAACTTTCAAAGCCACTTACAGGAATTGATCCAACTTTTTTGAAAGTTGAGAATATAAGATTGATGCCATTGTGATGAGAATATCGTTGGAAGTTCATTTTTTTGTTGGAAAGTTGTTGAATATTGAGTTAACATAGAGAAAGTTCAGAGGGAAATTTAATGTTGATATTAGAATATTGCCGGAAACAAAAATCTGAGTCTGATACAGAGATTTACTTCAAACGGTTAGTGCCGGTTGCACAAGGGACAGTTTAATATTTTATCCTATATACTATCAAACGAGCAACTTCTGTTCATATGTTTGAATGTTTAGATGTTGTCACGGTGAGATTTGCCAAACAGCTTTGATAAGCAACTTTCTATACTAATAAGCTGAAAATTACGACTACCCACCTTTATTGGCTGTTGAAATAACAACAAAATCTATGATATATTCATTTATTAAGATCCAGATTCACAAACAATTGTAAATGGTTTTCGAATAACCTATAACAGCATAATGAATGTTTGTTTACAATGAGGGTTAGTTTCTCGATGCAAACTGAGCCGGCTACCTTATCAGTCAGCTGATAACCGGCATGTCTGTTTCTGGTTGTTGACTGCTTGCTTCGATTTTCAATTTTATTTTATTGTTTATTGTACACTCTGACCTGCTGAAAAATCTGCTCATTTTTCCCCTATATTTGTTTTTGCTTGTTTTCTCGTTTTTATTTGTAAAATTATTTATTTATTCTATATGGCACACCTGAGCAGATTCTCTTCATTTGTAGCCATTCTATTGGTAGATTCGTTTTTCTGACCAGTGATTGGTCATTAACTGGTCATGTGACCTTTTCTTCCCCAAACCTAGCTTCTCATTTTCTGAGAAGAAGGAAGAAAAAGAGATTAACTGAGCACGCTAATGGAGAGTCGTTTGTAACTCCTATTTGTTATTTTTTGTCGTTTTAAATGTTTCATTGTTAAATTTATGTAAGAGTGCTGAATTCATTTAAATGTAGAGTTCCCGTGACGTTAGAATTTAATTTGATTACCAAGTCTCAGTTAAAAAGGAGTTATCAATTATTAAAATTGCGAGCCAAATAATGAAGCCTAATATGATGCCATGCAGCCTGACGAAAGATGCCAGCCATGCAGTGAACAAATCTTCATGAGTGAGTGCGCGTATATTATGGGCCCATACAAATGTGAGTGATTTATAATATCATTATTTCAAAATCTCTTCGACTCAATTTTCTATAGACAAACTGGGATATCGTTTGTAAAAATTCTGACGTTATACTGTCCAAACTTGAGTCGGGCAACCCTTGGGTGAAAGCACTACATGCTCATCATTAATAAATGTATAAACTTGAAAGAACTTTTTAAAATTCAAATTATATTGTCTATGGGCTTAACCCTTCATTATCAAATTCATTTATCACTTATTGAACCAACAATATTCTTATATGATTTAGTAAATTTAATAAATGCAACTTGTCATCACATGTTGTTCCTTAGTGACCCTGTGTTCGACCTTGCTTATAGCTTATTTATTTTCCAATATCATTTTCATTTCAGAGGTCAATAGTAACCCATCATCGAGTTACTTGATTTTGAGAAAAAATAGAACAATTAATCCTTTGATTAATTGTCAGGAAAATAATCTAGTATACTCTAGACATTTTTCCCTATTTCGTGTGACAAGGGTACTTCCCAAAACAGGAATTGACCCTCAGATAAGTGCCGTCACCGACAGGAGACTGGAATAGCCCTCACAATGTTCAGATGTTTTTATGTTTGTATTTCACCGGATCTCAAAAACGGCTCTAACGATTGTCACTAGATTCAGAGCATAGTAGTTTTATAACATAAAGATTTGATTGCACTAGGTATCATCCCTAAGAACACTCGCTGAAGGACATTGAAAGGATAATTATTATTCATCCGTGGAAAAACAGCTGATAATAAATTATTTCGTCGTCTGTTGGTGATGGGAGTGAGTGAGCGAGTTCATGTGTGTGGGACTGTGTCAAAATTATGACTCAGCTGTTGAACTTTTGTAATCATTCAATCAGGTACTTAGTGCCGGTTGCAAAAAAGCCGTGTTATTTTCAATCCTGATTAATTCCAGTAGATCCATCTTTTTGAAATGGTCTTCTCTGATTTGGTTCACGTGAAGTCAATAAGGATTAAAATTTAACCGGCTCTTTGTGCAACTGGGCCTTTGTGAGGGCAATTTTTGCATTCCTCTGGGAATTAATCTCAATATACTGTGATTAGATAGAACATTTCTGTATGAATGTTATTATAATTTTCACTTTCGTAATAAATTGTTTTATGCTTTTGTACTCCAGAGCGGAGCTTGGTCCCCAATATTCATTTTTACATAACCTCTAGACCAGTGGTCGCCAAACTTATGAACCTGTGAGCTAGAATAGCATTTATAAATCTTCTAGTGAGCTACCAAGCAATATTAGAATAAAGAAAATGGGGTACACAAAATGAAATTTTAACACTTTTATTGCCTACTAGCCGTCAGGCTCCCTTCGCTCGCCATATCCGTCTAGCAAGGGGGCCCCGCCCCCTGGACCCCCGACTGGGTCGTCCAAGAATGAGATTAGCAGGCTCGCTTCGCTCGCCTGCATTTTTATCATGTTAGGACAATCATGTCGGGGGTCCAGACTAAACGTCTGGCTAAACGTATATGGCGAGCGAAGCGAGCCTGACGGCTAGTAACATAATATTCCCAGGATTGAAGTAGCAGTGCCCAATCAATTTTTCCGCGATAAATGCATTTAAATCTTCAACTTGGTGCCAACCTAACAAAGTCAACTCAACTTAATGCCAACCTGACAAAATTAATAATTTATTTGCCAGTTTAACTGTTTCGAAGAGGTACTCTATCTAGATTATAGTTCTATAGTAACATATGATATGGAAATTTCAATTATAATTAAGAGATTGGGAGAAGAAGAATATACATGCTAAAAGACGAACTTTAAACCCTTAAAAACAACCCTTAGAGTTAAAATATTGCCAAAAGATTTCTTAGTGCGCCTCTAAAGGGCCAACTGAACATACCTACCAAATTTGAACGTTTTTGGTCCGGTAGATTTTTAGTTATGCGAGTGAGTGAGTGAGTGCCATTTCGCTTTTATATATATATATAGATAAAGATACATTTCTAGTGTTGAAATCTACTCATCTCATAGCAAGAAGTATAACAAAAGTTGAAATGTACATTTCAATGAGAGCAGTAGAACTCTTTTTGGTCATCAAGTATTTTCTTGATGTTTGGAGTGTACGTTGTGGCCGCCATTCTGATGCAGTTGTCCAAATGCTCATTAGTCAGTCTGTTCCAATATCGATTTTTTATGAATTTCATACTTGAAAAAGATGCTTCACACAAGTAAGTAGAGCTGAACATAGATAGCTTTCAACCTCAATGCAACTTGAATAATATTTGGATATCTTTCTTTTGGGGACTTGAGGCCAAATATTTTCAGTTGTAGAAAGTGATCTGAGAGACAGAACATTTTGAAAATCCACACAAATTTCATATCAACTGAATCCTGATCGCCACCAAAATGTTTTACAACACAAGCTGCATTGATCTCTGCAAAAGATAGTTGATGAATTGTTCGATATGCTTTTAAAATCTTGAAATCGTTGATCAAACTGTTGTCTTAAGTCTGGAAGAATTGCAACGCATTCTTGGTTATTGCTGCGGTGCTGTGGAGGATTTTTCTCGTCATTGATTTTCTTCAGTCTGGGAAAGTGTTTATATTCAAACTGGACATTTTTTCCCCACATCTCAAGCTCCTTGGAAAACGATTTTAATGCCAAATGCAAAATTTTGTAGCCATGTTTCTCAATGCATGGTTGACAACCCAAGCATTTTTGTGAGCTACCAAAAACTACCCCACGAGCTATCGGTAGCTCGCGATCGACTGTTTGGCGAACACTGCTCTAGACTGTGTATTCCAAATTAAGGTTTAGAGCAGTTTTGGGCGGATGCCTGTTGTTTTTACTTGAATTGTATTTGTTCATGGATAAATAAATAAAAATAGAAAATAAAATTCTCAAATACATCTCAACTACTCAAACTGATTAACTTGAACTTTTTGTGTAGTTGAAAAGTTGATATTGTGGTAATTATTCATATTGAATGAAAAAGTCTAAGAAATTGTCAAAAAACCACTGATTTATTGATAATTAGAAAGACCGGTTTCGGTTATTACACCATTGTCAATCTCTGATGAACTGACAAATGTTCAAATTGAACCGAAACCGGTCTTTCTAATTATCAATAAATCGGTGGTTTTTTGACAATTTCTTAGTCTTTTTCATTCAAGATTAACTTGTAGTTTTGCAAATAGATTCTCAATTCACCGAGGATGGTCACAGGCCTATTTTCAATTAGACTTGTTCATAATAAATTCTCACAGTCTGAAATAAGTCTTACCATATCTTATACTAGATTTCTTACATGGAGCAAAGTTATGCTTATTAATCAAAGTGTATTGATATTGATGTTTGAATCATCATTTTAACATTAAATTGTAAACTTACCAAAGGCTTTATCCGGTTCTCACGACTCAGAAACTCTTCCTGATATGAGTGTATCCCGTGTATTTAATCTGTGAAAGACAACAAAAATATTTAATTATTATTAAAATCCCAATTGAATTTTGCAAATCACCCCGTAGACTTCTGCACCAGCAAATATTGACAACAGGGCTAACAGTTATGTGAATATTTTAGTTATTTATTTATTATTTATTAGAACAGTCACAAACACGATATTTGGAAAGAGAAACAGGCAATTGCCCAAAACTTCTTCAATTCCTTGATTTTGGCACATAAATAGTCCAAAGTGAGGTTAAGTTTAAAATTTCTGTTTTCACCAAAGATTAACACTCAGAGAATACGTATTCGAGATAATGACTGATGAATTTTGAATTTCGAAGGGTTGATAAGAGCCGGAAATAACACTAAACAATCCGAAAGTTTCAATAATATTGAAATAAACTTGAAAATTTTGAGCAGAAAAATTAAAACTACTATCACTGCAACTATCAGCTGTTATTGTTATTGACCGAGCGAAGTGAGGTCTGAGATTCAAGTCGACGGTTTGGCATTGCTCTTAATGTTTAAATGTTTTTATGTTGCGCATTTACGGCGAAACGCGGTAATAGATTTTGATAAAATTTGGCAGGTATGTTCCTTTTTAAATTGCGCGTCGACTTATATACAAGGTTTTTGGAAATTTCGCATTTCAAGGATGATATTATGAAAGGAGAAAGGAGCCTCTTCCATACGCCAATATTAGAGTAAAAATCAGACTGTAAAATTATTCATCATAAATCAGCTGTCGAGTGTATTATAATAATAATAATTCGTTCATTTCACTGCATTTTTACAATAATTGGTAATACAAATACATACATTAAACATAATGGTTGAACATTACAATTGGTAATACAAATACATACCTTAAGCATAATAATTGAACATAGATAATAATATAAGCATGTAACAGAAAAAACCACAGTGCACCCTCTTTAGGCTGACCTGTGTTGAGGGATGTCTCGCTCTCTAGTTGAGTCAACTTAATTATAATACAATAACAATTTTGAGGTATCAAACAATAAAGTAACTTTTATACAATAATCAGTGTGCTTTTCACAAGATGGGATTATGAATCTTTAACAATAAATTACATTTGAATGAAGACAACAAAAAAAGAAATGTAAATAATATTACACCTCTATTAAACGTTTTTCTTCATAGAAGCGATTAAGTCTATTCTTAAACAAATTGTAACTGGGTGCATCTGATATATCTGATTGCAGTTTATTATAAATGGTATGCCATGACGCATGTCAATCAATATCTCAATGTAACTTTGTAAAAAAGCTGTGTAAACTATCAATTGCATGCCTCATTGAATGCAATTTTTATGCACTATTAAATGAACTATTGATTACGTGCAATAGCGCATGCAATTAAAAACTAAAATAACATAGTATTTCTCTCGACCTTTCTCTGCTTTGAACTCGGGCTGTCCTGTTGCCAGTATGTCTTAAAGGAGATTAGCTTTTGATGTTTGCATTTTTGATACACCAACCCCAACAGCCATTAGCCGTTTTCACACTGACATCTCGCCGACACGACAGACAGACAGGATTTACTCTGATGGACAGTATAAGAGGAGGCTGCGGTTTATAACTGCGCGAGGTCTACTGTTCACAGAACTACTAGTTGAACGAAAATCCAAGGGGCACCGCCCCCTGGACCCCCGACTGGATCTTCCAAGAATAAGATCAGCAGGCTCGCTTCGCTCGCCTGCATTTTTATCATATGTTAGGACAATCCAGTCGGGGGTCCAGACTAAACGTCTGGCTGAACGGATATGGCGAGCGAAGCGAGCCTGACGGCTAGTAATATAATATTCCTAGGATTGAAGAGCAAATGCCCAATTAATTTTTCCGCGATAAATGCATTTAAATCTTCAACTTGGTGCCAACCTAACAAAGTCAACTCAACTTAATGCCAACCTGACAAATTATTAATTTAGTTGCCAGTTCACAACTGTTTCGAAGAGGTAATCTATCTAGATTGTAGTTCTATAGTAATATATGATATGGAAATTTCAATTATAATTAAGAGATGGGAGAAGAAGAATCACATGCTAAAAGACGAACTTAAAACCTTTAAAACAACCCTTAGAGTTAAAATATTGCCAAAAGATTTCTTAGTGCGCCTCT
>NW_024094712.1:0-8943 GCF_014356525.2 Nilaparvata lugens
GCACTGTGCTGTCGTTTTCCTCCATTATAATATCTACTTAATAATTAGCGCGTTGTGCTTCGTTGCACCTCTGCTCACTATAGCAGCCCAGTCACTGTTACCAACTTAATTTTGATTTTGCTGCACTAGTGCTCCATATAACCTACTAACTATTTTGCGTTGTCATGCTGCAAATCTGGAGTACGCAAGTACTCACTTTGCGCACTAGTGCGGAAAAGTGATTCTTTGCAGCCTGCAATCAGTGCACAAATGGTCACTTTTCAGGGTATCTGTAGGAAAATAACTATTCTACATTGTTAAGAAACGATGTTGCATTATTGAGAACTAGAAAAGGATAATAAAGAAATAGTTGAAAGAAAAGAATTATAAAAAGAAAAATTATTGTGAGCTTATGTAATACATTTGTAGTTTGGTCCACGTTATAATGGCAGTATTTGATCAACATTGGTGTTGCTATACTTGTCTATCATTCGACAAAGCAGATAGCGCTCTCCTCTTCTAGCTATTCAACGTGGCTAGATAGTATTTCAACAATATGGAAAATATTGTTGAAAAAATATCTGGCAACGTTGCAATGCTAGAAAAGTGTAGCACCATCCGCTTTGTCGAATGATAGACAAGGAGAGCAACACCAATGTTAATCAAATACTGCCATTATAACGTGGACCTCACTATATTTTTGTATCTCTTGGGGATTTTCACGAATAACGAACCCTATTCACCGTGATTTCATGTCGTATTATCGTGTGTTGTGGAACACGTCCCACGGGAATCTCCTCGCATGTGATCTGCAAACCATCCATCTTTCAAATCATCAATAAGCTCTTGTCGTAGTTGAAGGAAATCAGTTGTTGTTGAAGGTTTTAAGCTTTTAGGTCATAACATCTTTACTGTTTTCGTTGACGATGAAATATGTTCGACCTTATCTTTACATCAACTTGGATCTATTCATCAATGTATTGCGCTATACTTTAGCATAGAGAAACAAAACTATATCAAAATCAGAGATGAGTAATAGTACTTTACGTAACAAGTCCGGTAACGATAATTCACCGCATAAGTATGATTGTTTCTGCCCGAAACGTAGTTGAGGGCAGAATTATCATACGAATGCAGTAAATACGTTACCGTACAAGTTACGTACAATATTTTTTGTCATACTTATCTGAGAAAGAATAATATTGCTGAGAAACAGAAACCATTACCCGCTGATGCTCGAGCTACTGCATTCTATAAACATGACCTAGCTCGTAGCGCCTAGTTCATAACAGAACAGATGCTTCGAGCTCAAATAAAATAATAAAGGCCTAAATTATAAGATTTCAGAAGAGTTGTTATAACTTGAAACTCCTTAAATGAGTTCTTCAATTATTTGAGTTAGTATATTAATTACTCAGATGTTATTAGGACTCAGTAGAGTCCTAACATACTCGACTGTAAAGAGAACATAATATGATCTCTTTACAGTATAGTATGCTGTAATGAAAATCACATGTTTTCTTATTCTGCAAACAGCTGTTTACCGGCTTGATTTAATGCATGGAAAACAGCTGCAATTGAGTAAGTATGACAAAAATAAATTTATAAGTAAACCAGAGATGGTTTACTCCATCTCTGACCTTAGGTTTCTTCATAGCTTTCAACTAATTCAGGCTGAGTTGAATTCACTAGAAAATATCTCATTCAAGTGTTCTCAGACAGAAATGACCTTTTTTCACGGGATATTACAACCTTAAACCTCTAGCTTCTTTAAAGGCCATAAAGAGAAGATAACATAAGCAGATATACCATGGTATAGGGTGTTTATGTTCAAAATTGCAATGTTCGTTCAAGCCCAAAGCCCTTAAAGATGCATCTCTAAAGATATCTCTTTAAGGTCTTTGTTCAAGCCGATATTCCGCATAGTTCTTTTTCTTGAAGCTATGTGACACTGGTAGTCTCTCATTATTTGCGACTCATACGCTTTCACTCGTTCAATACAGTAATATTCAACAATATTCGACAGTAATCGGCATAAAATAACTGTGTAGCTAGGAACCCAAACGCCCTATACCATGAGATATCTTCTTATGCTATCTTTCATCTATGGTCATAAGCTAGAGGTTCAAGGTTGTAATATCCCGAGAAATCTTTTATTCCTATCTAAGGAGCTATTTTCTAGTGGATTCAACTCTCAACCTTGATTATTTTAATGCTACTAGTAGTTCTGTGAACAGTAGACCTCACGCAGTATTCTCATCCACAAGTACCTGATTTAAACTATGGACCTTATGGAAAATCAGCAATAGACTGGCTTCTCCACACATCTGTGTAATCACTTGTCAGCTGATTTATGATGAATAATTTTATAGATGATTTTTACTCTAATATTAGCGTATGAAGGAGGCTCCTTTTTCCTTTTATATTATCCTTGAAATGCAAAATTTCCAAAATCCTTGTATATACGTTGACGCGCAATTTAAGAAGGAACATACCTGTCAAATTTCATGAAAATCTATTACCGCGCTTCGCCGTAAATGCGCAACATATAAACATACTAGCAAGAACCCGTGCTTCGCAAGGATCTATGAAATTTCTGAAAATCCTTTTGTAGTGGATGTTTTGAGGCTACAATAAACAATTGTGCGAAATTTCAAGTTTTTAGGCTTAGTAGTTTGGGCTGTGGTGTGATTTCAGTTTGTCGGGGCTTAGCCTTTTAGATATAGGTAGAAGAAGAGAAAGAAGAAGAGAAAGAAGGAGAAGAGGAGTAAGAAGAAGAAGAAAAAGAAGAAGAAGAAGAAGAAAAAGAAGAAGAAGAAGGAAAAAGAAGAAGATAGATAAACATTTAAACATTCAAACATTTAAACATTAAGAGAAATGCCAAACCGTCGAATTGAATCTTAGACCTCACTTCGCTCGGTCAATAAATATAAGGGAATTCGAGGTATACAGCAATACAGCAATGAATAGATTCAGTTTTCAGTAGGCCTATAGCATGTTGATGTAGAGATGAGGTCCAAGATATTCTCCAACGAAAACAGTTGAAAACAGTATAACAGTTGACGAAAAACATAGTTGATAAAAATCAGTTAAGATAAAATGTAAACGTAAAACCAGTTACAATACATCAGTTTAAACTATCATCAGTTAATGGGTTTCAGACTATAAAAATAGTTCAGTATCGGTACTGTACAGATATTTACTGTACAGTTTCACGATAAACTGTCAACACTTTCAATGAGATAGTATCAATGCTGAGTTATAGTTGAGTAAAATTGAACTATAATGAAATATCTTGATTCAAATATAAACTTTGAGAAAGTCACGGACATGGAAAACATTATTCAAAATTACTCTCATACTAGACTATACTTGAAGCAACGTGCAAAAAGTTACCAATTACAATAAGAAACGAGACAAATTACCAATTTTCAAAAACGGCTAGATTGATCCATATGAAACTTTCAGGACATGAAGTTGACAGACAACCTTGCGATTACATTTTTGAAAGTTGGTAATTTGTCTCGTTACTTGTTGAATGACCCTCGTATTTCCAGTTAGTCAAAATTTGAAATGACTCACACTACATTTGTAGCAATATTTTAAACATACCAATTACTCCCAGTTACTCAAAATTTGAAGTGACTCATTCTTTATTTGTAACAATGTGGGAACATACCAGTTCAGTTACAGAAATAATATATGAAACTGGTTGAACTACTCAGTTGAGGAGTCACGAAACAGTTGAAAACTGTAATTATTCAATTAGTTTTTTCTGAGATTTGTTGCCGATATTTGGCAACACTTCTCTGGGAATATTCAATAGATATCCGATGAATCATGCATACTAAAGCTTCATGAAACTACACCAAGAAAAAACTGAGTTGCACATTTTGCTAGCATACAAGATATTTATAATATGTCAATAGTGACACATCAACGTTGTCACCTTTAAGCAATTTCCACACCAGAGTTTTAACTGAGATTCCAACAAATTTCGGCAATTTGTTGCCAATTTCTACAAAAACACAGCAACATTTGACTTGTTTCTACAGAAAAAATTTCATTTTTTTCGAAGAAAATTATTTGTGAACATTTTTTTGACATTTCTGGTGTGGACGCTGCTTCAGGGAAACTATTTATCATTATTTATAAAAGTTTTTATACTAAACTATTCAAAACACTTATTGACATGGGCTGCTTTTAAATTAATAAAACAAAATAAAACTTATAGCACCCTTTATTTTTTAAAAAAACTTTAAATAGTTGAACAACTAGTTTCGGTTTACACCATCTTCAACCTGAAGATGAATAAATCTTATAGCACCCTTTTTTTTTAAAAAAACTTTAAATAGTTGAACAATTAGTTTCGGTTTACACCATCTTCAACCTGAAATCTTCAACTAGTTGTTCAACTATTTTAATGTTTTCTTAAAAATAAAGGGTGCTATAAGATTTATTTTGTTTTATAAACTATTCAACCCTAACTCAATCAACATTCCCACCAAATACACAAATTTCTACAGAAATATATTCATAATCATTTTTCAACAATAAATTTACAAATTTCTATCATTTTGCCACTTACTGTCTCAATCAACATTATTCAACAAATAGTCCTACACACATTTTTCACAGAAATATCATCATACTTCAACAACAAATTTACAAATTTTTCAACTTACCGTCAACGACCACCATGCTGTTATTTGGTTGATGACACTTTTTTCAACAGTCTCCGAAATAAACAACGAATTTACACAAACTACACAACGTTAACTAAAAAAAATATTATTCCCAGTAACACGAAAACTACACAACCTTTCCAACACGTAACTACGTTTTTGTAGTTTTCAATTTTTGTGTAACACGGACTAAAAATCTGTCTGACTTTCAGTAGAACAATCTCTGTAATACACTGATAAAACTCGATGAAGCTTTTGCTTCAGAATCGGTTATCTGCGATGAAAAAACTAGATAATACCGTCACTTTGGAATCGGAGAATCTTAGATTTTGAAGTATCGTAACAAAAGTATGCTCTGTGTAACTAAAGTATGTCTGCGTATAACAAATGTAAGCTCTGCGTAACAAAAGTAAGTCTGCGTAACAAAATTATGCTCTGAGAACCAAGACGCTTGTTCCTAAGAATTCAAAATCTGCGATGGAATACTGAGATAAAGTCTTCACTCTAGAATCTGAACTAATTCATCGATTTCTGGATTTTTGTTTTTGAAAGTACGTGAATGCTCTGCGTAACAAAAGTATGTCTGCGTAACAAAATTATGCTCTGCGTAACTAAAGTATGCTCGGAGAACCAAAACGCTTGTTCCTAAGAATCTTTAGTCTGTGATGAAATATTGAGATAAAGTCTTCACTTTAGAATCGGAACCAATTCTTCGATTTCTGGATTTTTGTTTTCGAAAGTATGTTCTACTAGAGGTAAACGGTACCTTACTTGCTGGACGTATACGTATATAATAGTAGACCCTACTATACCGGCGGTGTCTATCTAGTGTTTCCTGACTCTAGTAACTGGACAACCTACCACGATGATGTCCAGTTTCTAACTGAACGCAAACGCAGAGCGGACGGCGGAAGACTGAGAACGACTGTGGACTCGGTTCGATTCGGCTCGGCTCGGCTCGGCTATGTTCGGCTGAACTCGGCTCAGTCAGAGCGTGTCCGAAAAAGATGCGCCTCTCCAAGATGATAATCATTTTTCAGTTTGGTAGTTTGATTTTATCTATTTTTCTCTATCTTTTATTCACTGAGAGACTCATCGTTTTTTCTGTACGACTTGGGTTTCTTCAACACCTCAATTACTTGAGTAATAGCTGCTTCTTCTTCTTCTCCTTCTTGTTGTTGTTGTTGTTCTTCTTCTTCTTGCCCTCCTACTCTTTGCCCTTCTCATCCTTATTGTTTCTTGTCCTCCTTATCCTCATTTCATACTTCTCCCATCCTTCTCCAAACCACAGTCTTCACTTTTCTCTGCATATACCATGTTTTCCTCACCTTCTTCATCCTCGTCCTTCATTTGTTGTTTCTATTTTCTTCTTTCCCTTTCTACCTCACTATCCTACTGCCTCTTCTCTCCTTCTTACACTGATCTATCTTTTCGTAAGTAATTCTTCTTCAACTACCCTTTCTACTTCTGATTCTCCCTTAGTTAATTAATAAATAATCCTTCCTTTTCTTCTTCTTCTTTTTCTTATTATTCTTCTTCTTCTCTCTTTCTCCTTCTTCTTCTTCTTCCAATTGTTCTCCTCCTTGTTCTTGCCCTCCTACTCCTTGCCCTTCTCAACCTTATTTCATCCTTCTCGCCTCCTTCTCCAATGTATATAGTTTCCTTTAAACTCTTTTTTCTACCTCCCCCTCCTCCACCTTCTTCTTCTTCTTCTTCTTCTCCTGCTCATTCTTCTGCTTCTGCTACTCCAATTTCTTGTCTTACTCATCCTTATTTCATACTTCTCCTCTCCTTCTACAATCTAATATTATTTTTAAGTTAACAATTTGATGTTCGTTATAAGTGGTAATTGAGTGGAATATTTCTAATCAATTTATTAATTCAAGCCATCTAAATTCAAAATTTATCGTTCTTCATGTTTATTTTAGACTAAAATTTTATAAAAATTGTACAAGTGAAATTCTAACCTTATCTTGGACTTGTCACCTATAAATTTGGAAGAAAATAAGCACAAGGACTATTTTATTATTTTATCTTCCAATGTTATTACATTAGTGTTATTTGCATTGTAAATAAATAAATAAATTTTTCTTCTCCTTTTCCATGTGTTATTCTTCGTCCTTTTTCATCATCATTCTTCACCATTTGTTTCTAGTTCCTCTTTTGCTCTCTCTCCTCCCCATGCTATCCCGTCTCCTCAGCCTCACCTCTTCTTATTTTTATTTATCTCTTCGTAAGTAAATCTTCTCCCACTGCCCTTTCTACTCCTGATTCTCCTTTCTTTTACAGTTACTAATCCTCTCCTTTACACTTCCTCTCCTTCTCCCTCTTCTTCTCCTTTTTCGTAGTCTTAACTCCTTCTTCCTCGTATTCTTCATCTTCTTCTAATATCAATGTCATAACTCATTAATCTCCTCCTTTCCCATTTCTTCTTCCTCCTATTTATATTCCTCATCCTTGTCTTTCTCCGTCCTGTCTACTTATACCCCTCTCTTCCTCGTTTCATCTTCTTCTTCTTCTTCTTCTTCTTCTTCTTCTTCTTCTTCTTCTTCTTCTTCTTCTTCTTCTTCTTCTTCTTCTTCTTCATGCTTCTTCTTCTTCTTCCTGCTTTTTTCTTCTTTTTCTTCTCTTCTTCTTCTTCTTCTTCGTCTTCTTCTCTCGTCTTCTTCCTTCCTTCTTCTTCTTCTATCAACTCTTCTTCTTCTTCTCCATCATCATCTTTTTCTTTTTTCTCCTTCTTCTCTTCTTCTTCTTCTTCTTCTTCTTCTTCTTCTTCTTCTTCTTCTTCTATCCTTCTTCTCTTCATCTTCCAGACCGTGTCTAAAGGTGCGTACAGATATACGCGCCGCGAACATGAGCAATTCACATTTAATCACCTGGCTATATCTGTATTTTTACAGAAATGGTATAAGATATAGATATAAAAAGCTTGGCATCAGCTGATTAAAAGTAAATTGCTCATGTTCGCGGCGCGTAAATCTGTAGGCACCTCAAGAATGACACCCCCCAATTTAGATGATCTCTGTGACCTTGACATGCTAACTTTGACCTTGTATAGAGTGAGAGATGCACTCATTCCATCCATCTTTTACAAAAATTTATCATTTTCCAATTCAAATTTAGAATTTATAAAATGATGACGTCAATCACTCACTCAGTTGTCGATTATGATAATAAACATACTAACCGCTCCGTCACGGAACAGTTATAATGATTTTACAGATTAACCTAATTAACATATTAGATGGCTGACCGCCGGCAAAAATGATGCGAGGTCTTAAAATAGAAATGATTCTCAGAAAATTAGGTACTTTAGATTTTCATAATGTTCTTCTTTGTAATTAATAACTCAGATTACTGTAATGTATTTTTCAATCATTCACTAATAAATTTCCATTGATACTGGATATTGTTAAATAATCAAATTTCAGCTTTGTTAAAAAACTATCTGTCAACATTGTGGAGCTAGAAAAGGACAGCGCTATCTGCTTTGTCGAGTGATAGACAATGATAGCTACACCAATGCTGAGCTATAATTCCTCAGAAACCAAAAACCTTAAAGCGACGATTAGACAGAATTTATTTAAAAAATGTTAATAACTCAATCCTTATAGATTATATTAGATTGAACATAACTTATCATACACATGATGAACATATGTGTTTGTCAACTTCCGTTCAATCTAATAGAATCTATAAGGATTAAGTTATAACCATTTTGTTGATAACTTTGGTGTAAACCCAGCTTAAAGATGCATACCTCTTTAATGTCTTGATTGAAACTATAGACCTTATACAAATACAGTTATAGACTGGCTTCTCCACACATCTGTGTAATCACTTGTCAGCTGATTTATGATGAATAATTCTATAGTCTGGTTTTTACTCTAATATTGGCGTATGATGGAGGCTCCTTTTTCCTTTTATATTATCCTTGAAATGAAAAATTTCCAAAAACCTTGTATATACGTCGACGCGCAATTTAAAAAGGAACATACCTGTCAAATTTCATGAAAATCTATTACCGCGTTTCGCCGTAAATGCGCAACATATAAACATTTTAACATTAAGAGAAATGCCAAACCGTCGACTTGAATCTTAGACCTCACTTCGTTCGGTCAATTATAACGTGTATCTTATTATAGTTACGTAGCAGTTTACTCCGCAGTGAAATCCTTTCAGGCTAATCTGTAGCATCTAATATTGTTCCAAAAATATCACCAGTTTAGAAGTTCACAATATTGACACGCCTACGTCAGAATCGGCCTGACCACGCACG
>NW_024094714.1:0-9609 GCF_014356525.2 Nilaparvata lugens
GCCTGTCTTCTTCTTCTTCTCCTGTCTTCTTCTTCTTATTCTGCTTTTCCTTATTCTTCCCCGACTACTATAATATATTGTTATAGCGTGCATATCCCTTTCAACACACTGTACCGTATTTCATTATTATTAATATTATTATCATGTTATATATTATACACCCTACCGCTACAACCACTTTATTTATGTACATTGTCTAGTTTTCGGTTACTCCTTCCTTCATTTTCATTCGCGCACATTATCGTGCCAATCTTCTCTTCCATGATAATCTACAATTTGAGTAACAGTTATGTTTTCATGTTTCATTAGAAGAGTATATTAGAATATTTTAATAGTTATTTGTGCAACTAGTGCGCAAAGTGACAGTTTGCTGCACCGAAAGAAACGTTAGGCGAGGGCGGAATGGTTCCTTGAGTGCAGCAGAGGAACTTTGCGCACGTATTTCACATTAAGTTTTTCCTACAGTTACCATTGAATATGAAAAGTGTGTAATTATGGGTAAAATTGCCTGAAATCCATCGAATGTTTTTCTGTGTAATTTTATTATGATAAAACCTTAATCCTAAAATCCTAAGTCCTCGTTGTCCTTGGTTATAATATATAATGAATAATAATTAGCGCGTTGTGCTTGGTTGCACCTCTGCTCACTATAGCAGCCACAGCAGTCACTGTTACCAACTTCATTTTGATTCTGCTGCACTGTTGCTCCATATAACCTACTAAGTATTTTGCGTTGCCATGTTGCAAATCTGGAGTGCAGAAAAATTTTTCCCGCACTAGAGCGGAAAAGTGATTCTTTGCGTTCTGTAATCAGTGCAGCAATGGCCACTTTTCAACGTAACTGTAGGAAAAAATATAAACGTCCAATTTGTGGTACATAATTTCTAATGCCTTTATAAAACAAGAGAGATAACATCAATTAAAATATTCTATGATACTTGCATCAAAAATAGCGTGTGATTGAAATTTTAGTTTTTAAAGAAATGAGGGGTTGTAACTCAATTAATATCTTGAATGTAAACACTCATTGTGTGATACATTATTTTGAAGGCCTTTTCAAAATGAGAAAGATGACACAAATGAAAATGTTCTGTGATACTTTTATCCAAAATGGCGGCTGATTGAACTTTATCAATTATTTCTTTACAAACTCAAACTTCAATCAGCCGCTATTTTGAATAAAAGTATCATAGACCATTTTTTTATGTCATCTTGATTGCTCTAGAAAGGCCTTGAAAATGATGTACCACACATTGGGTGTTAACATTTTAAAATATTTGAGTTACAACCCTTCATTTCCTTAAAAACTTAAAGGAAAGTATATAATATAGAATTTTCAGAATGGCTATAATCAGCCGCCATTTTGGATGAAAGTATCATAGAACATTTTATTTGATCTTATCTTTCTTGTTTTATAAAAGAATTCAAAATGATGTACCACACAATTGGTGTTTACATTTTAAATATTTGAGTCTACGGTCTTTGAACCTATTTGTCACTACGTAGATCTGAAAGACATTGTTTGCAGACGACTCTCGTCTAGCGTCAGAACAGGTTTCTTTCCGGCCTAGGCCGGAAAGAGTACCTTTTCCAGCCGCTAACATGGAACTAAGAAAGGTGATCAAGAAACAGCTGATCAAAAAGCTTTTCATTATTTGTGTTCATTATTCAATAATTAAAACATTTGTAATACTATCATTTTATTGTCATTTGAAGGAATAAAAAAGTATAAACTCAACCTCCCACATAATTGAACATCATCTTTAAGGTTATTTAGACAAATCAGAATGAAAAATAAAAATACTTGGACAATTCTTGATATTCAGATTACCTCAGATTTGCTAGCTATCACTTCCACTTCTGCTTTCGGAAGTGCTTAGTAAACAACTATTCTCATATATATATTGTTTATTTTTGTGTGTGGCAAAAATAGCGTTCGCATCACGGGAAAAAATGTTTTTCCGGCTCTCAATCTTTTATAGTCCGAGGCCTACGGCCTCGGACTTGAAAACCGATTTGGAGCCGGAAAAATCTCATTTTCTGCTCTAGGTGCGGAATATATGAATCGAAAAACTATGAAAATATCACCAGTAGAAAGTTTATTTTTAACCGTTGCACCGCCTTAACTTTTGCAGATAGAGGTTACTAAGTTATGACTTTGTCAATTACTTATATTGGTCTACGACAATAAAATGTATTAATTTATTCATTCTCTCTCTCTCTCTCTCTCTCTCTCTCTTCTCTCTCTCTCTTCTCTCTCTCTCTCCTCTCTCTCTCTCTCTCTCTCTCTCTCTCTCTCTCTCTCTCTCCTCCCTCCTCTCTCTCTCTCTCTCCTCTCTCTCTCCTGTTAAGAGTTAGTAGGGTAGGGATATTTTGATATTTTTTCCGAAGAATGGACATTGATATGTCCAAAGCTCCGCCAATTTATGAAGATGCATAGCAATATAATTATTATCTATAGTTATTATATACAAGGCTTTTACATATCATATACAGTCAATAATTATTTTCTTAGTCTCTATTATGTAAATTCATCTATATTTTGCTGTATTGTAAGCTATTGTATATAAGTGTATAAGCCAGTATATATTGTAATCTACATAAAGTACTCCATGAAATAAATCTCTCTCACTCTCTCCCACTCTATCTCATTCCTTATCATGTAAGTATGGTAGTTGAGCCTGTTTGGTGCCGTACTATTCTTGTATTGGAGACAACCCTTACACTGAGAGACAAGCATTTAGTTAGCTCATTCGAGAGTGGAGTCTCCATATTCGAGGGGCTGAGGGTGGGAAGGCTTCTTAATTTCCGGACTTCTTAATGACCACTGAGCTCAGCCTTGTGGGTAATTACCACCACCCCCACCCACATAACCCAGATGGGCTACAACCACTTTCCATTCCCAAGCTGGTCTAACAACCAATAAACTGCCGAATATGATGTCTACTATTGTGGCCAACCAGATCAATACTGGCTTATTCAGTACCTGATTCCATCGCCGAAAAATAAAATGTATTAAAAAGGTTTTTCTATTATTGGGATTTGTTGATTTTCTATTATTGGGATTTGTTGATTTTCTGCAAGTACATTCCGGGTGCTGTAGCTTGTTTTATGTAGGTATTACCATAGAGAAACAATAGCGTAAGTAGATATCCCATGGTATAGGGAATTTATGTCGCAACTTTTACTGTTATCTCAAGCTGATTACTGTCGATAATTGTAAATTTTTACTGTTTTGTTGGGGTGATAGTGTATGAACGGCACAATTTGAGAGACTACCAGCGTCACACAGCTGCATAGGAAAGAACTACGTGAACTATCGGCTTGAGATAACAGTAAACGTTGCGACATAAACGCCCTATACCATGGGATATCTACTTATGCTATCGTTACTCTATGATACTACCCGTTCAAAAACATGAAACATCTTGAAAATTGTATCTATCCATCAACGTTGTAGACAGTTGCAGCCAGACCTGATAACAGCGCTCACACTCACATTCCGGGACGACACGTCACGGTACGTTATAGGACAGAAAGCTCTATGTTTATTTAGGATTTTTTCTAGGCATTTTTAATTGATAAATTATTTATTAATTTCTGAGAAAACATAACAACAGGTCAACGTAACTCACTGAGCGCGAGGTCTACTGTTGACAGAACTACTAGTTTATTAGTGTTTACAATGAATTGGTGTGTAATTCATCATAAAATGACCAGTGTAATTCATAATAAATTGAGTAAAATCGATATATGAAGTGGAATTAAATCGAAACTCTTGCTTTATGTAGGTATAGGCTATCTATTATATCTTTCTCTGACATTCTCTTTCTCCATCCAATGGAAATGGAATGAATTCAATAACTGGAATTTGGCATGCTAAATTTTGGGGTCGAAAGCAGTCACCCCAATAATGGAAGCATAGCTGTCATCTGCACATTCTCTGCATAGCTGCAGGTTAATTCTATCAACAGCACCTGTACAGTCAGAGTCCTGTAGCTTTGCCTATCGGCGGTGGGCCACTAGACTACAATACTACCCAAACAAAAACATCCAGCATTCTTGAAAATGAATCTTTCCATAAGCAACAGTTCCTCTTTTGTATCTTCTCAAAAGCAACGTGTTGCATTGGAAAAGATACACAAGGAGCTTCAATGTATATTTCCGTGAACAACAGATGCTCTTTACTTCTGCAATATCTTATATTGGCTAACCTGATTATCAACAGCTGATATCGGGTTCAGAATTTAACCTCCAAACTTGATCGTGCAAAAAGGTTGTAATGTTTTTTGCTGTTCCTGAAAATTTACATTTTGTGGAATACAAAATTTTTTCCGACGGCTATTCATTCGTTTTTCAAAATCTTTCACAAAAGAACCTACGGAACCAGCGGATTACGAAGTCAGAATGATAGTTCATGAGCGAGTTCTTCCACTGCCATCTAGATTTACCGCCTGTAAATCAAGGTGGTAGTGGATCTTCAGCCCAGGTTGTTCAAATGTACTACATGAGAATATAGTATATCTTACATAACAAGGACGGGAAGGGGCCTTTTGCAGGCGAGAATGAAGTTTCTAGTCGAGGCGTTAGCCGAGACTAGAATATCATTCGAGCACTGCTAAAGACATTCAAGTCCAAGTAACGTACACTATTTTACTTTTCTTGCCCTATTACCATAGGTAAGGAAAGTATTGCTTTCCGAAAAAAATTAAAGTACCCAAATTTCTAAATTTCTATATGTTTCAAGGTCCCCTGAGTCCAAAAAAGTGATTTTTGGGTATTGGTCTGTATGTGTGTATGAGTTTATGTGCGTTTGTGTACACGATATCTCATCTCCCAATTAACGGAATGACTTGAAATTCGGAACTTAAGGTTCTCACGATATAAGTATCCGACACGAACAATTTCGATCTGATGCAATTGAAAATGGCGGCTGAAATGGCGAAAATGTTGTCAAAAACAGGGTTTTTCGCGAATTTCTCGAAAACGGCTCCAACGATTTTGATCAAATTCATACCTAAAATAGTCATTGATAAGCTCTATCAATTGCCACAAGTCTCATATCTGTAAAAATTCCAGGAGCTCCGACCCATCTATGCAAAGTTTGATTTTAGATTCCCAATTGTCAGTCTTCAGATACAATTTAAACAATCTGAATGGAAAAGATTGAGCATGAAAATCTCTACAATTAATGCTCAGTAACATTTTCACCTAAAACTTAAAATAAGCTCGAAATTCGTGAAAATGTTTTTATTTTAATTGCAAACTGTTAGCAACTGTTGATTCTATTAAATCATTCACTATGAAGAGATAGCAGACCTCGTGTGTGTCTCCAGCGTTATAGTCCTGTCATCAGCTGGCTTGAATCTTAGAATAGTAGACTTGAGATGCGCGGGAACATTAGCGTCAGGTGATAAATTTTCATAACGGCAAGGAAAGTTGTGTGAGTGCGCCACAACAGATTTTTTTGTCATAATAATCCATAGAAGAATAATTGGGAAATAGAAAACATTACCTGCTATTGCTGAAGCTACTACAAATGCATTCTATAAACATAACCTAGTTTACAAATTTCCGAATCAGGAGTTTTGTGGAAGTTGACAAAACTTCCACCTGGAGCGCTGAAGGTGTTTTTTTTGTAGCAGTTTTGCTGTTCCTATTTCAGAACTAGGATACATACTCAACTGTAAAGAAAACATATGATTTTACAGTACAGTATGCAGTAATGAGAATCATATGTTTATTTGTTCTACAATCAGCTGTTTACCGGCTTGATTTCATGCATGGAAAACAGCTGAGATTGAATGACTATGACAAAAATATTCTTACCTTACGGCTGACAGAGGGAATCTTTCCAACATACCTGTGAACAGAAAAAAACACATTATACACTAGTAGTTCTGTGAACAGTAGACCTCAAGCAGTAGTCTCATCCACAAGTACGGTACCTGATTGAAACATAGACCTTATGGAAATACAGCAGTAGACTGGCTTCTCCACACAATCTGTGTAATCACTTGTCAGCTGATTTATGATTAATAATTCTATAGTCTGATTTTTACGGATATATTGGCGTATGAAGGAGGCTCCTTTTTCCTTTTATATTATCCTCGAAATGCAAAATTTCCAAAAACCTTGAACATACGTCGACGCGCAATTAAAAAAGGAACATACGTGTCAAATTTCATGAAAATCTATTACCGCGTTTCGCCGTAAATAGTCAAAATTCTCTATTACATATTCTTCAAGAATAGCAATTGTTGTGAAGAATAAATAAATAAATAAATAAATATATATATATATATATATATTTATTATTATTTTAAAAGTTAAATGCGCAACATATAAACATTTAAACATTAAGAGAAATGCCAAACTGTTGACTTGAATCTTAGACCTCACTTCGCTCGGCAATAAAGATTTCATCACACAATTGTCTAATATAAGTACAGAGTGAGTCATATGTATGGGAACCCTTCAATAAGTTGGAGACTGTTGTAGATATGATACTGTAACTTTCAGGATAAGTTATTGGTCAAACACTCTACCATTTGACATACAACTGAATTTCAACCCCTAATAAAAGAGTGACTTAGAGGTTGTAACTAGAATATTTCAAATGTGAACACCCATTGTGAAGTACATTGGTTCTTCATGACAATGAATATAAAAAAAAATTTCAGCAAAAGAAAATAAAAGAAATCACCTGCGCAGGTGAGAGTTTCTAATATAAATTCAATATGAGTCATTTTACAAAAAACGAAATAAGAAATTATATGATATAATATTGATAAAAGAAGATGATGAATAAGTAAAGAAGGGTGAAGAAAGAAAGAAAGAAAGAATGAAAAGAGAAAGAAAGAGAGATGGCAAACATATTATTGAAAAAAAAAAGGTGTTTACAGATATACGCGCTGCGAACATGAGCAATTCACTTTCAATCAGCTGATTATATCTGTATTTTTACAGAAACGGTAAGATACAGATATAAAAAGCTTGGCATCAGCTGATTAAAAGTGAATTGCTCATGTTCGCGGCGCGTATATCTGCATTTCAAGCATTTTTGAAAATTTGGAATGTGCAAATCAACAATAAATAATAATTGAATAAAAATGGTTGCAAAGCGAATGCTGAATTAGTTTGATTCGAGACTCGAACTGAAATCATGGCGACTTTGATGAAGAAAGTGGACACTCGCCCAATCTAGTGGATGACTTATCAACTATGGACTTCCAAGCGGCTGGAAAGAGAACACTTCCAGGCCTAGACCGGAAAAGAAACCTGTTTCTTACATCAGACGAGAGTCATCTGCAAACAAGGTCTTTCAGATCTGAGTAGGGACTGGAAAACAGCTGCTTTCTGTGCAGTGTGGCGAAAATATCATAGAGAAACAATAGCATAAGTAGATATCCCATGGCATAGGGCATTTATGTCGTAACTTTTACTGTTATCTCAAGCCTATAGTCCACAAAGTTCTTTCCTGTGAAGCTTTATGACGCTGGTAGTGTCTCATATTGTGCCGTTCATATACTCCCACCCCCAACAAAACAGTGAAATTCAACAATAATCAACAGTAATCGGTTTGAGATAACAGTAAAAGTTGCGACATAAACGCCCTATACCATGGGATATCTACTCACGCTAATCTAAAATGCTAATTCTCTATGCTAATACTATAATAATAATTATATACATACCATAGTTTTGCCTCCATCACTCTGATATGGTATATGGTAGCTCCATATATGATATAGCTCCTTGTGTATCTTTTCGGATGCAACACGTTGCTTTTGAGAAGATAGAAGAGAGCATTCGTTGCTTATGGAAAGATACATTGAAGCTCCTTGTGTATCTTTTCGGATGTAACACGTTGCTTCTGGGAAGATTCAAGAGAGCATCTGTTGCTCATGGAAAGATACATAACAGCTCCTTGTGTATCTTCTCGGATGCAAAACGTTTTTTTTGAGAAGTTACAACAGAGCATCTATTGCTTTTGGGGAGTCACATTAAAGCTCCTTGTGTATCTTTTCGGATGCAACACGTTGCATTTGAGAAGATACAGAGGAGTATCCGTTGCCTTGGGAAAGATACATTTTCAAAAATTGTCGATGTTTTTGAAAGAGTTGAAATGTTTTTTAGCATGGATCCATGGATTAATAGAATTATCCTATCTGAATGCATCTGCTATCCCCTTCATCATTTCTAATAAATCAAACAAATTTTTTTTCTCTTCTTCTTCTTCTTCTTCTTCTTCTCTTCCCTCATCATTTTCTTCTCCTGTTCCTTCCACTCCTCCTCCTACTTCTGCTTCTTCTTCTTCTTCTTCATCCTCAGACTCATCTTCTCCCACTCCTCATCCTCCTTATCCTTCTCCTCTTTATCCTCCTCCTCCTCCTACTCCTCCTAGTTCTTATTCTTCTTCTTCTTCTTCTTCTTCATCCTCATACTCATCTTCTCTTCCTCCTTCTTATCCTCCTCCTCATCCTATTCCTCCTAGTTCTTCTTCTCCTTCTTCTTCTTCTTATTCTTCATCATGCTCTTTTTCTTCTCCATTCTTCCTCCGTCAATCAATGTCACCAAATTACCTCTTCTACCATCCTATTTTCTGTTTCATGTATTGATATAATTAGATTGAAGTAGGAAAACGGGTCGTCTGTTATATCTCTAATAAGAGGGCTAGAGGTAATTGGAATCAAAATCTCAAAAAATAAATGAGTGGGATGTAAAATGGGAAGAAGTAGGAGAGGAAGAAGAGCATGAAGAAGAAGAAGAAGATGATGAAGAAGAAGAAGAAGGAGAAGAATAAGAATTAGGTTGTGCATGAAAGGGAAGAAGCTGTATACTTACCAATAGCTAATAAGAAAATCTTCTTTGAAGTTTGTGCACTGATACACCCTCCCCCTCAAACATAATCAAATGTCTCCCCCTTTTTATCAGGAGGGTGTTTTTAATAAAAGTAGCACTAATTCCACCCCTGAAAAACATTAATTTGCTGGCAGGTGACCTTGTGAGGGAAGGTATCAATTTATCTCATTCTACTCAATTTTTTTTCTCTCCCTTTAATTCTAACTTTGAAGTCGTCCCACCTCTTCTACTTTCCTTATCTGTTTTGAAGCATCTACTCAATGAAAATAATTGAAGACTGAATATTTTGTAACGTTTTGTGTAGTTGAGAAGTTGATATTGTGGTAATTATTCATAAATTGGATGAAGAAGACTGAGAAATTGTCAAAAACCACAGATTTATTGATACTTGGAGAGACCGGTTTCGGTTATTACACCATTGTCAATCTCTGATAAACTGGTCTCTGATAAAACCGAAACCAATCTTTCTAAAGGTGCGTACAGATATACGCGCCGCGAACATGAGCAATTCACTTTTGATCAGCTGATTATATCTGTATTTTTACAGAAACTGTAAGATACAGATATAAAAAGCTTGGCATCAGCTGATTGAAAGTGAATTGCTCATGTTTGCGGCGCGTAAATCTGTACGCACCTTAAGTATCAATAAATCTGTGGTTTTTGACAATTTCTTAGTCTTTTTCATTCAATATTCTGTGAAGTGAATAACTACAAGACTCAACCTATTTCAGACATCTGTCTCCT